>NW_016909275.1:89144-109467 GCF_001483705.2 Eufriesea mexicana | reverse complement strand
ATATTTTATTATAAATAATATGCGAATTGTTGTTGCTTGATTTATTGTTGATTGATAGATATTAAACATAGTGTTTAAAATTCTTTTAGGAAATTGAACAAAGAATTTCGTATATTTTTAATATTCTCAATTTTTTCGGGACTATTAAACCGAGTAATTTTGTTATTTAATTAATCAAATTATTAAAAAACTTTTCACACATTTACGCTATCCTCGTTCAAAATAATATGCGAATTGTTATTGCTTGATTTGCTGCTTATTGATAGACATATTAAAGATGAAATTCATTCGATGAATAAACTCCATGTATAAATACATAAATTTATCCGATTAATTAATTTCAAGTTTCGCCTACGATTTCAATAATAATGCAAATTAAATACCACCTAATTTTTAACTACATTTATTAATCCACGCATAATCTCAAAATACCATACTTAAAAAATAAAACGATACTGTGGATTAAAAAAAAGAAAATCGATAACGAAGTTATTAAAAGATATCGTTAAAGCTGTATCACTCGCGTTATCAATGAACATAGATAAATCTATTCATTGACTTATAACCCATCCTATCTTTATCTGCACGATAAATACAGCGGAAGAGTTGTTTCATAAAATAATTATCCGATAATCACCGGTAAAGAAGATTACCGATTATTAAATTAAAAATGCGCAAATCCCTGTCCCATAGATCATACTTCGTGTTCCCCGTGATCACGGTAATTTGGACGAGGCTCCTTCCAACCAAGCAACTTCTCGAGTTAGCTTGCGAAAGTAATATTATTAGTTATCGACGTAATGACGCAAATGTGTGACTAAATAACTGAACGGTGGCATTTAAAGTGACATTTCAGCCGACGTGTAATTTACCTGGAGCAACCTGTCACTCGTAAAATCGGGTATTAACGAGAAATGGAAGGAAAACTGGGCGAGGAGAAAATATTTCTTTCTTTTATTTTATTGTTTTAATTATTTATCTGTAGCGAAAGGATGAGAGGATAGGGCTAGTGATTTGGAAGACTTTCTTCATCAAAGGTCTTTATTTGACTGCCAGTCCTTCGGCTTGAGAAGGTTCGACACCCCTCGACCGATCGTCTCGCCATCGATATGTTTAACTCATTTGCATTCGAGCGCGGAATATTCCGCGAGCCACGACTGTCGTCTATCACCGAGCGCGGAATATTCCGCGAGCCACGACTGTCGCCTATCACCGAGCGCGGAATAATCCGCGAACTGACTTTTTCCATTACCAGTTGCTGAATATTCTTCATATGCCACAGATCACGTTTGATCCCTTTTGCGAGCATCTCGTCTACATCGGTTCATTATATTCTTAATTAGTTTTACTTTTGTCGTACGGGCCAGTCGTCAGTTGAACATCGCTGATGCCTGAACATGGCACCTTAAGTAGAGCCATGATGCAAATGGGTTAAATGTTTTAGGCGTAAATAGTCGGAGACGCTGTCGCTTCTAAGATCGCTTACATATCTTTTTATTATTTACCCTTTTTAGTCGAAGCCGACTCCATCCATTCTTCCACCTCTTCGCCCTTCACGACCTCAGCTGCAAATTCGAAAATTCCTCGCAAGCCTTCCACGACAATGGCTGTCTTTCATCCGATCTCTTTTGTTTACAATTGTACCTGGCAACCCAATTCTCACGATTACAGCGAATTCTTTATCATTAACAACTCTCTACCGACACAGGGACTTTGAGAGAACAGGAAACGTATCGTCGTTGGCAAACGAAATTACTAATTCGATTTTCCTGGTTTGCTCGTTTTATTCCTTTCTTCGTGGAGATTTTAACAAATAGAACTGGTATTTCAAGTAATCTAGACGGAGCGAATTTTTCGTACAATTTTCCCTCGTGTTTGCTTTTCTTAAGAGATTTGGAAATTCTTTTCTTCTGTGTGGTCATTCAATTTTCTCGTGTATTATATGATTTCGAGGTGCTCGAGGTCTAGATTGAGTTACACTAGGAGCTCGCGTATATTTCCCGTTGTTTACCGGTGGTATTGATCAGAGGAACATCTGTTTGTTATTAGAGGCACGTGCTGTCTTCATTTGGCCATCCTTCAAATGTTTTATTTAGTCCTGGCTTGCGCAATTACATACTACTAATAAGTTCGCTGAGTTAATGCACTCTTCTAGGACGTATCTCTTATTGGTATTGGAAAAATTGTGCATCGTTTGTATGAATGTCAAATTTCGAAGCAATAAATAATATGAAACCAGGAAATGATTTATTCACAGGTTGACTACTGTCATAGTCATGAAAGATTAGTGCAATGGAAATTCAATAAAAATGTGTGAAACACGTAAACAGGAATATTTAGAATTTTGAAAATGAAATGGATATTGAAACACAGGTTAAAATTAGCAAGCGAAGATCTTCTCTGACAGTATAATCACATTGTGTAATATTCTACCATGGTGTGATAGTAATGTGGGTCATTTCTCCTCCATGCTGAAGGCAAAACCAGCAAAACACCCGGGGCAGTCAACGCGTTGAAAGAAGTAAAATTAAAATCTGTCTTACATCTCGAAGAACCTTTAACGATCTCGTAATACGCGACCTTTAGAAATAAAAAAATTTCGAATAATTATAGTGTCAATACAGAGATGAATTAGCCTGCGCAATGAAACCATAAATCAAATCATACTCGTCGTAAATATAACCAGTCAATCAAATTCAAAATTAAATGCAACAAATGAAATTATAAATTTATTTAATACCAACATAATAGTGAATGGACAAATTTATTCGAAGCTTTGAAAAATATTTACGCAAGATAACAGATTTATTTAATAAATAGAAAAACAAAGAAAAATAAAAAATATTGAAGAATGTAGAAAAATATAGAAAAATAAAGAAAAATAAAGAAAAACGCAGAAAACTAGATAGAAAAATAAATAAAAATATAAAGAATAATATAGAAAACTAGATAGAAAAATTTAGAAAAATATAGAAAAATAAAGAAAAATAGAGAAATAGAATATAATCCAAATTCTAAGAATATTTACCCACAATTAGAAATTTATATACAAAAAGGAGAAATGGAATAAAAGAACAAGGGGAAAAAGTATGCACGAAATTTGGAAAAAAATTTAGCCAAAATTTCTCGAAATCGCGTATCATATACGTACGCTAAGAAAGGAGCCATACACGAGCATCGATCGAACAACGGCGTAGGAAGCCACCATCTTTATGGGACCAACGTCGCCCGACGCGTCGGACGTAACCGCGATATTTGTTTCCATCCATCGCGCAAACGGGAGCATAAATGGCCTCGTGTGAAACACGATGACACTGTCGTTGATGCATGACGTTGGTGAACAACGCGAGAGAAGCAGCATCGTACAATAACATTCCGAGAAATTGTTTCACGCCGGTAAACAAATCGTTGCTCGTCGAGGATCCGAGTGATATCATCTCGCAGGCTCGAGGTGTGACCTCATCGCGCCTACATGCTCGCAGTTAGGTAGAAATACCGCGGAAATCTCCAGATACTTTGCAAACGCATCTCTTTGCCGATGGATGGCACATTTTCTCCTGCAACCTTCGATTAACGCACTCTGCCTCGCTTCTTGCGTCACTTTTGATGGATGACGATCGTTGCTGCCTCTTTCATCCGCTCCTGCTTCGTTATTTATTTGTTTACGCGAAATTCCATAGTATTGCGTATATTGCCAGCTTCTTAGCTATCTTTCCCCTATTCTTTGCAATTTTTCTGCAAATTTGGTATAAATTACCGAGCTTCTTCGCTGTGGTGCGTACTAGCGAGT
Source organism: Eufriesea mexicana (assembly GCF_001483705.2). Classification (NCBI taxonomy): domain Eukaryota; kingdom Metazoa; phylum Arthropoda; class Insecta; order Hymenoptera; family Apidae; genus Eufriesea; species Eufriesea mexicana. The sequence continues at coordinate 105,677 of NW_016909275.1, read as the reverse complement.
AGTGCACCTGTTCCGAGCTCGTCGATTTCGTAATTTCGACTGGCACGAGGTTAGATTTTTCCCTTTCGACTTGCCCGACCGTAAATATCTTTTTCATCGAATAGCTAAGATCGATCGAGCAGCGAATTAAATCGTTTTGCGAAAGAAACTCGTAAGATTGATTCGAGGGATGTCTGAAACCCTCGCAGTCGAGGTATATCAATTTTGAAACATCGGGGAAGATTTATTATGGTGTTTTTTCGAATTTTATTACAGCGTATCTGCTATCGAACGTGGCTAGAAATACTTGGTTTTTGTTCGTAGTGAAAGCTCATTAGATAACGCTGATAGATGGCGACTCGAGCGAGGAATCCATCAGGATTGCAACTTCACATAGAATGAAGATTGTTGTCATATCGAATATGCGTTTAATCGGGTTGAGCAACTTTTTGTTATTGTAGGCTGATAGCGATAATGCATTATCGTTTATGTAAGTTAATTCTTCGTGCACATAACGCTTATGTAACGTTATTTTTATGGTATTATGTCGAAGAATGTGTTCGCGTTAGATGATATTCTTATGAATACGTAATCAAATTTCATCCGATAAAGGGGAAACATGAGGAAAACGGGATCGTGTAACTATTACGACGCAAATTATCTTAAGTTCCACTTATTGGCATTGACGTTGTATTTTATCAATTATTTTTCACGATGACTAAACATTCTTCATGATAAGTTATACAAAATTGAAACTATTTTACTTTTAATACATACAATATTTATATTTACATTCTTTAATAATATTTTCTGGTAATACTCATTTGGGAATTTTATACTGGAACTGTCAAATGTGTCAAAGTAACAAGTATCAGATTCTTTATATTGATAGTTGCGTAAATTAGGGAATTTTTTAATATTTATATTTACATTCTTTTCGTATTATTTAATAATATTTTCTGGTTAGACACATTTGGGAATTTTATACTGGAACTGTCAAATGTGTCAATGTAACAAGTTTCAGATTCTTTATATAGACAGTTGCGTAAATTAGGGAATTTTTTCTGCAAAATCGATATTAATTTTTTATTCTGAACAGGAATTCTTGACTGCCGATTTAAATTTTTGGAGTATGGCAATCCTATAATATAATTTACACGTAATTTCTTTTCATCGAAAAATAGGAAGGCTTCCAGTTATTTTATTTCTCTCAAATTAGGTTTCACCGAAAAAAATAACTTATTTTCCAAAAATATTAATACAAAATTAATTATTAAAAATTATTAATATGAAGCTCAGTGTTTCAAACATAAAACTCCACAAGTCCTATACTTATTTCCAAATTTGACATATTTTCTCCTAAATCACGCATTTTCTCTTCACCGTATTTGGCTCGAAGAAGATCATAGTTCAACTCAAACTCTTTAAAACCCATCCTTTCATCTAAAACCTAAACCAGGTTTCACCGAAACAAGTAATATATTTTCCAAAAATGAAAATAAATATTTATTAAAAATTAATAAATTAAAAATTGTTAATATAAAACTCAGTGTTTCTAACATAACACACTACGCAAATCCTATACTTATTTCCAAATCTGACATATTTTCTCCAAACTTTGACATAGCATCGGCTCTTCTCCCAATTTAACTCGAAGAAGATCAAAGCTGAAAGAAAATCACAGTTCAACTCAAACCCTTTAAAAATTCTAGAATGATTAATGGATAGATCAATTATCGATGGAGATATTGACAATTCACAATGCAATACTGAGTACATCCATCAACTCGGTACTGTAGCCTTTGTTTTAATCTGGACACTTATGATTTAAACATTTCATCCAAAACCCAAACCAACGCATCAAAGCTTTCATCGTTCGGAGTAACTCTTGGAGGTAAACCGAGGTATGATAGATTGAAAACGGAGGGACTTCCCGTCTAAAAATCATGCGGCATTAACGGGCTGGCATTGCTGAAAATTAGCGCGTAGCCAGTGGGCACGTCACGCGAGTGACAATCGGCATGGCGCTATTAATGCAAATTGCCGCGAAACGGGTTAAGCCGGTCTCAATAGCGGATGCTCTTAATTGCCAGCGGTAACTATTACGGTCGCGTTTTTCCGAGTGAAAACGCTGGAAAAAGCCAGCTGGCCGTGTACGGGCGTAGACAGGCCAGTGAAAGTCGTTTGAACGAAATCGCAGGCGGTTCGTACACTTTGCTAGCCAACGTGTCGCACAATACCACTACTACTGCTGCTGGCCGTCCTCTCATCGAGCTTCCAGCATAAAAGTCAGTTGTTTAGTAGCGCTCCAGCTCCAGAGGCCTCGTCTTGGCTCGCGTGCCACTCCTTCGGTGTCTTCCTCTAATCTCCACCTGACTCCAGATCTATCGATATCGATCGGCACACTGGATCACCGCTACGGGTTCCATTCGGTTCTTCCATGTAAGTATCCACTTGGCTCCTGTGGCCATGCCACTGGATTTATCGGCAACAACACGTTCGGGGAGCTTCGAGGATTTAATGCCTCGGGTTTACGGGTAGTTTCGCGAGTTTATTCGGGTTATAGGGGTTCACAGTTGCGACGGAGGTAGGCTGGTGATCGGCAGGGTGCTTCACGGAACGATGGAAAGGTGCACAGGTCGTGAAAGGATCGAATGATAGCATTCTGAATTTTTCATCGCTCATACGCGCGACGGGCTTTTAAATTTTTGAGGTTATGTTTCATTTGGTTTTGTATCCGAGAAGAACTGTGAGCGAAGCTTTGAGAAAATTTGGTAATTGAGATTTTAAAATTGGATTCTTGTTTTGGGGTGTCATATGTGAATAGAAAAATGTTAGAATATTTAGAAAAATATTCGAAGGCATTGCAGTGAGAGAAAATCGATAGTAAGAAGTATTAAAGATAGTTTGATATAACGTTTACGATATTTTTGCGATTTTTGAAAATAGTGAAAATACTTGTTTAATTATTTTATATTTATTATTTCTGATATTTAGCTGCTTTCGACAGGATTAATATTAGTAATCAATATTTCCGCAATTATTGTTAATTTTATGTTAAGTTGGAATTTTGAATTCTTCTATACCTGAGACTCCTTTCACTTTTATTCGTTCTTTATATTTTGAATAATTATTTCTCGCACCAGTCTGCGTTTTTCTCGAACGAATTTTATACTTTGTTGCCAGCCAACGTTTTCACGAATTCTTTCGCGTGTTCCGTTTTGCATTATCTTACTTCGAATGCAGGAACGTATTCAAAGTCTGATTGTGAGAGCAATGTGTACCTGTCGTTTGTCAAAAGTCGGAACACGATCGTTGGAATACTTTCACGAACAGCTGTACTTTTTCTCGGAGTCTTTGAGATAGTATGATGTTGAGGAGTGTTTAATTGAAATATTCGTTTAGGTATTGCGATTCTCGGAGAGATAATTCGGTCTTTTTTTCCAGTCTAGTCACTCAAGGTTGGTGGTTTAATAGGCTCAGCAGACCGAATAGACGACCGAGTTTAATTTTCATACTTCGCGGTGTTACCTTGCGTTCAACGGTGCTCCATTAACGAAGCAATGGCGACACGTGTATGTGTGCTAATTTCTATTGAAAAGATCGAAAGCTAGAGTAGCACTTTACTCTTGAAAGACACGACACGTCTCTTTAATACGTTCCTTTCAATTACGTCTCGTTTGGAAATAAAAATTTGAAATTGTAAGAAATCGGATTAAATGATGATAAGTGCGTTAAATTAACGGAAATTGAATTTGAAATTGGATCGAAATTGAAGAAAGGGAGTACGAGTGGAGATTTAATTGTTTCAGAATATAATCTCGTCGAATAAGTATCATCGAAGATCGATTATTTCATCGCTAATCAGCGTGACATTGATCAATTTCGGAATATTCGTTATTCCATTATGAGGATATTCGTTTGTTCTATTGCGAGGAATCCACATCGGGACGACAATTCGCAAAATTCATCGCATGCTCGCGCAGAAATTTTGTCGCGGCCATTCGCGATATTCGTAATAGAATATCCATTATTCGTTTTAATAATAGGAAACGTTAATTAAAGCAAACAAACCGCAATATCGTACATTAGAGGCTCTAAACAATGGGATGCACGATAAAGATATATAATCAATGAAATTATTTATATATTTAAATAACAGATGTCGAATAACAGGTATTCAATATTAATTATTGTTACGCGATGTGTCGTTAGTATCTCTTTTTATAACGAGTATTTATTATTTGAAGTATATGTAGTATATTTATGTATATAATATTTATAGCATATATTGTAATATTTAAGTATACAGTTATCAAGTATATGAGTATTTATTATCTGAAGTGTACGTCGAGTAATCTTTAGTACTTACATTGAAACATCTTCTAAATTTTTGTGAATAATTATAAATAACAGATGTCGAATAACAGGAATTCAATATTTATCAATTTCAATATTTATCAATATCAATTATTATTACGCGATGTGTCGTTAATATCTCTTTTTATAACGAGTATTTATTATCTGAAGTATATGTAGTATATTTAAATATATAACATTTATATATAATATTCATAGTATATACTATAATATTTAAGTATATATTTATCAAGTATATGAGTATTTATTATCTGAAGTATATATCGAGTAGTTTTTCGTACTAACATTGAAACATCTACTAAATTTTTGTGAATAATTATAATAGTATTTTATTAATCGCTAATTTTCTTAATTAAAAGCGTAGGAAAAATATCATTTATTTTTTAATAATTTACAAATAAATATTTGAATATTTAACGAATGATGAAAATATTTTTTGAATTATTAAATATTGAAGACAGAATCATGCTTTTATTTTTCTGTCCTTTTTTATATATTTTTATATATTTTTATATATTTCTATATATTTTATAAACATTTCCCGAAATAATTTCTGCAATAGATCATATCTAGGTATTAAATTTTGATTCTCCTTAAATATATGATTATTAGTTTGCGAAAATTTACCAAAATAATTTCTGAATCGCTTCGTTTTAATCTCGAACACTGGTGAAAAATATGTAAAACGAAAAACACTCGCATAATAATCAGCACCCATAAATTAAAGAAGAAGCAATAATTACCCAACATGAACAGAGTAAAAACTCTTAACAAGGTTAGCATGAAATAAGTTATAATTTGAAGAAGAAAAAGGAAAAATTTATGAATCATTCAGCATTCAAATTGGAAATATATCACACACCTAATCTTATTTTTCTGTTCTTCGATTCTTTTCAAATATCCACTATCTATTTCGTAAATAATTATTATGAACAATTATTGAATCACAGAGAATTTAAATTAGAAACATAGCAAACGTTTAATACGATATTTCTGCTCCTCAATTTTTTATATGTATATCTCTAAATTACTTCGTAAACAATCACCGAAATATTAGAATGATAGATTTTTCATTTTCAAATTCGTAATTAAATATTTCCCAAAAATTATATCGTAAGCAATCACCGAAATATCAGAATCATCGATCCTTCGTTTTCAAATTTGTAATTAAATATTACGTAATTAAAATTACTTCGTAAAATATTAGAATGATCGATCGTCCATTTTCAAATTCGTAATGAAATATTTCTCAAAAAATTATTAAGATTTATTTAATTAAGAATTATTATTCCTAAATTATTTCCAAACCCACATAGCACGATTTCTCCATGTCTTCAAAAATTCGCAAAAATTATGAAGATATTTCCTAAATTATTGCCAAACCCACATAGCTTTTCAAAAATTCGAAAAAATTTCCGAAATATCGAAAAGAGGAACGAAAGCAAGGCCCACGAGAGCTCGAATTGAAAGCAACGAACGCGAAGGTGAACTTTGCAGCACCCTTGGGTCGACCAGCCAGTATGAATCGGCTAGTCATACGAAATAACATATCCCATAGTTCCCTTGGATAATTGGTGGACGTTGGTTGGGAAGAAAAGTGGCGTTAATTAACGACGGGCGATGTTTGACCGACTGGTTGGTTATCGTGGCGATCGAGCGGGCATAATGCTCGGCCGCGCTGCGGAACGTCCGCGTCGATTAATCGTGCAAATGCCTGGATCGATGAAACGCGGCTTTCTCCCCCAGTCGTTGGCGATTTCGTTGATTTAATTTGCGAGAGGGGCCGTCTCTTGTTATTATTACCGAAACGGGCGTTTTCCGCGTTCTATGGCTCGCCTCGATACGCACCGGCTGCCGATCCACGATCCACGATAAATCGTGCACAACCCTCGCGCTATGCCTGGAAGTCACGTAGGAATACCGGAAGACCGCGTCGAGCGTCGCTGACCTACGGCCACCGAGTTTGTCGTGGGGTAAGGGACACGTGGTGACCTCTTGACAATTGTCGACGATGGTATCGGTGTGGATGTATTCGCGAAGAATGGTAGATTTGTAGTAGTATGTTTGTAGGTGTTGGCAATTACAATCAGATGTGCAGTTTATTTTGAAAGTTAGGTGGATTTTTTGAGTATCGGTGTTTATATTTTTTATTATGGTAGTTTGGAAGTTAGGAAAATAGATTTTAGTGGTTTGTGATGTTACAGAATTTTTTCAAATTTCGATGTTTTGTTGGTGATGGTATTTGGAATTTTAATTTCATATGAAAAATTCTAAACTTCCATAGTAAAAAGTATAAAGATCATGAGTATTGTTGTTTGTATTTTTTATTATGCTAATTTGGGAGTTAGGAGAATAAATTGTAATAATTTATGACGTTATAGGATTTTTCAAAATTAAGTGTTTTGTTGGTGATGATATTTGGAATTTTAATTTGTTATGAAAAATTCTAATCTTCTATAATAAAAAATATGAAGATCAGGAGTATTGGTGTTTATATTTTTTCTTATGGTAGTTTGGGAGTTAGGAGAATAAATTGTACTAATTTATGACGTTATAGGATTTTTACAAATTTAGGTGTTTTGTTGGTGATGGTATTTGGAATTTTAATTTGCTATGAAAAATTCTAAACTTCCATAGTAAAAAATATAAAGATCATAAGTATTGGTGTTTATATTTTTTATTATGCTAGTTTGGGAGTTAGGAGATTAGATTGTAATGATTTTTGATGTTATAGGATTTTTTTAAATTTGGATGTTTTATTGATGATGGTATTTGGAATTTTAATTTGCTATGAAAAATTCTAAACTATCATAATAAAAAGTATAAACACCGGTACTTATAATCAAAAAATCTACTTAATGTTTAGTTTAAAAGTTAGGTGGATTGTTTGATCATGGGTATTGATGTTTATATTTTTAATTATAGTAGTTTAGAAGTTGGAAGAATAGATTTAGTTACATTGGTATTTTTTGGTATTTGGATTTTTAATAGTTTATGACGTCATAGAATTTATTTAAATTAGAGTATCTTATTGATGATGGTATTTGGAATTTTAGTTAGTTATAAAATTATGGTGTTTCAAAAATTAGGGAAGCAGATTGAATTGTACGAGTATTTGTATTAGAATTTTTAATAGTGTTTGAAGGTAAAGGATTTCTTGAAATTAGTGTTAAAAAATTTATTAGTAATAATAAGCATTAGAATTTATATTTGAAATTATAATGCCCCATGAAGTTAAATTTATTCAAAAATTAGGGAATTATATAGGAAATAATAAATATTGGTATTTATATTAGTATATGGTAGATTTATTACATAAAAATTATAATAAAGTTGTGAAATTATAACACTTCAAAAATCATAAAGTTATATTAATAATAGTAAATAATAGTACTTATATTAGTACATAGTAAATGATCTTGACTGATATTTAAATTACTATTTATATTTATGACTATAAAGTATAACATGGTTATAAAACTACCAAAATTTTGAATAATTTCTTAATTGACATTGAATAATTTTTAATTTATTATTATTTCTATACTATATATCTATACTAAAATTGTTGAACTGTTGAAATCTAAATTGATAGTCTTGTCCCACGAAGGTTGCAGTGATTTCTTATCCTAGTTTTACGTATAGCGTTACATAATTTTTGCTAATGCGCGGGCAAAATGTGCTAAATGGACAAATCGAGTGTATTACGTAACGTGTCACGTATGCTCGAATCTAGATACGAGGAATGAAAAGAAGGAAGATTCGATTTAAAAAGTTGAAGATGACCTTCAAATTTCTGGAACACCTCCACCAAAGTAAAAAATACATTCGTTATATAATGCAGCCGTCACGCGATGCAATTTTTGTACTCGAGAATTTCTCAACGAGTGCATAATTGCGAAGTTGTTCGAGCATGAGTAAATATTACAATACAGTCTATAAAAAGAACAGTATTTTGAAAACAATTTTAGTGCATCACTGTGATATTGCTATATCCGTAAATCCGATCTTTTTGCATTTTTTCGCGATTTTAGATGTATTCTAAAATTCTGATGCTATCTACTGCTATAATTAATTCCGATGAAAGATAAAAATTGTTCATTGAAACAAATGATAGCGTAACGTTTAATACAGCTAGGTTTATTCCAATTTTTCATTTTATTTTTAACCATTTACATTTAACCGTATAACCTTTCCTTTATTATCTATCAAAATGATCTCTAATGCGGATTTCATTAACTGATGTTGCAGCAGATTTGCATTTATCGATACGACTGAACGATCTAGATAACGAATTGTTTACGTTCGACAAATATAAAATAGAAGCTCGAATAATTCGACGGGAGCTGTCAGTTCTTTTAAATTCTGTGAAAGCAACCCGAAGAATATTATGAATATACCACTATGAACATGAGAGAAGCTAAGAAATGGTGCTTCGAAGCTTATTTTCGAAGCAATTATTTGCTTCGATGAAGGAACGATATCTGTGAAACATTATTATCTACAATCCTCTTTCTTTCCAGTTATCAGAGACTATTGCAGGTTAACGATCACTAGCGATAAAAATAAAACACACGATCCTCAGATCATTAAAAGCCCTCGTGAAAATTACCAGCTTTGTCATACATATGACATACGTATCTTCGAAATTGAATTATAATATTTAATATTTATTTTTCGCGCGATTAAAACTGTCACTATCACAAAATATTATTTAATATATTCCTTTATCGATATTAGGTTCATTTAATGTCTATAAAACATGGTAAAGGAAGAATTTTTATTGCAAATAATAATCGATAATAATTTACATGGAGGAGGAATATTCCGCAAATTATTTTTCCGCAATTAGCCGCCTCAACTTTCAATTTAAGTACTTACAACACAGCACGCGTTATTTAATATTCATGAAAAATGGTAGAGGAAAAATTTTTATTGCCAATAATAATTGATAAAAATTTACATGGGAGAGGAATATTCCGCAAATTATTTTTCCGCAATTAGCCGCCTTAACTTTCAATTTAAGTACTTACAACACAGGACACGTTATTTAATATTTATGAAAAATGGTAGAGGAAGAATTTTTATTGGCAATAATAATTAATAAAAATTTACGTGGAGGAAGAATATTCTGCAAATAATTTATCCGTAATTAAACCCCTAATTTTCAGTTTAAATATTTACAATACAGCACGTGTTATTTAATATTTGTGAAAAATGGTAGAGGAAGAATTTTTATTGGCAATAATAATTAATAAAAATTTACGTGGAGGAAGAATATTCTGCAAATAATTTTTCCGTAATTAAACCCCTAATTTTCAGTTTAAATATTTACAATACAGCACGTGTTATTTAATATTTGTGAAAAATGGTAGAGGAAGAATTTTTATTGGCAATAATAATTAATAAAAATTTACGTGGAGAAAGAATATTCCGCAAATAATTTTTCCGTAATTAAACCCCTAATTTTCAATTTAAATATTTACAATACAGCACGTGTTATTTAATATTTGTGAAAAATGGCGAGGGAAAAATTTCGATTGCCAACAATAATTAATAAAAATTTACACGAAAGGGGAATATTCTGCAAATCATTTTTCCGCAATTAATCGCCTCAATTTTCAATTTAAATATCTACAACACATTAAAGGACACTAAAGGACCTGCAGTTTAATAAAAATTGACAGTAACGATAATTCTGTCATTAGAAAGTACCTGTCAACTCTTTTAAACGAAACGGTACATTATTACTCATCTCCTCGATTTTATTTTTCAATCTAAAATAGTATACCTCTCATCACGTTCGATCTTCGAGTCAAAATTTACCTAAATTTTTCCCAAAAATACCAATTACCCCAAGAATTGTCTGCAATCCTTTAACCCTAATTAAGAATTAAATTAACTCAGGAATTAAAAAAGGCCAGAGCATTCAATCTTACCATCTCCAAGATTAGTATGATCAGATACTCAACCGTCGAGCAAAGACAAATCGCAGAGTATCGTTCGTTCCGAGCCAAGCTTCGAATTCAGAGGACGTCTGAAGACCCGTCCTCCCCGTCGCGGAGGTCGGAGGATCGTTGTTTGAAAGAGAAAGAACAGCCCGGGTTCGTTTTCCGGATAGCCGGTCGCCAGCAGATTGAAAAGTCGACACGATGACCCAGATCACGGAGTTGGAATCAATACACTTTCACGATTACGGGACCTTTGCGTGCGTACAGGCCAAATGGGCTGGATCAGGCTGTTGGCCTGTCGCCAATCAGGATCTGCTTAGCCGGAAATCGACGCTCTGCGACGATTCGTTCCCTCGGGAAACGGCCAAACGTTCGTCTAATATTCGCCGTCTGTTTGGAGAAAATAGAACCTAACCTAACGTATTCGCGTTGGATAAACCTTTCTTCGTGAATTATGCAATAGGCCGTTGCTTGGCTCATTGTGTTCGGTCACGTGTGCATCGGGAAAATCGAGATTGATCGGAGTAATCATTGAAATTGCGGGGACTCGTGGGGTCAGTGATGGTTCGTGATTGTCTGTGGATGAGCATGGCTTTGGAATTTCAAGTTTCTTTGTTCCCGGTGTACAAGACGAGGTTAGACTGATGCAACATTTATTGACAGATCGTTATGGGTTCTTCCTGAGCTATTTTATGTTTTTCGATCTAACCTAAACAGTGAATCTTTGAGGTATTCGTTTTGGAAATGAAGCTACATTGTGTCTTAAGCTTTTCAGGTTATGCGAGGTTTAGTGATTTCAATTACAGGCGAAAATCGAGAGTGAGCAAGGTAACTATTGAAATTGCAGAGTCTGATAGGATCGATGATAGTTTGTGATTGTCTGTCGATGAGTATAACCTCAAAATTTCAAGTTTCTCTGTTACCAGTGTGTGAGATGGGGTTAGGCTCGTTCAAAGTCTATTGACAGTTCGTTACGGATTTTCCTGAGATGTTTTATGGTTTTGGATGTAACCTAGATACTGAAACCTTTAGGTATTCCTTTTTGAAAGTGAAGCTACATTGTGTCTTAAGCTTTTCAGGTTACGCGAGGTTTAGTGGCATCAATTACACGTGAAGATCGAGAGTGATCGAAGTAATCATTAAAATTGCGGGGTTCGATAGGTTCACAGTGATGGCTGTTAATTGCCTGTCGTTGAGTATGGCTTTGGAATTTCAAGTTTCTTTGTTACCGAGGTTAAGCTCGTGCAATGTTTGCTGAGTGGCTGTTGATGTTGATGTATTTAAGGGAAATAATTTGTAGTCTCCTAGTGTGTTCCCTGTATAGGGGAGAAGAAAGGAATGCGTTTCGTCCTGGGCCTGCTAGCGGACTCGTCAGTAAGGCTACCCTATCAGGCCCTGTCTTAGACCGGGGATACTATTAGAAAATGGGGAAGTTATACGTATAGGAATTGCAGGATTTCCGAGGACTAGCGAGGAAGTCCATCCATCTAATGGCGAGAGTGTAAATGATGGTTGCTACAAACTCTGACAAAATCCTAGCGATATGGCGACGATCCCTTCTTTTGCGTTTTGTCTTTTATCAGACGTCTTTGACCTGCGTGAACCTGGCCCTAATCAGACAGGCCAGTTTTAACCATTTGCCCATTTAATAAACATCTCTACAATTTTGCCGCCGATTCCACTGACCACTATTTCTTTGCATTATACCCCCTAACATCACAATTTTATATAGTTACTAGACCAGATATTCGTGATATACCTGAAACAATAATGGTTGCAAAAATTCGCTGACAAACGTTCCTCTTAATCAAATCAAAGCTATTCCTCACCCACAGTTCCCCATTAACGCGTTAAGTGCCCACTTGACATTTTGCTTGCCGTTCCGTTCAGGCCCAGACTCGGCCGTCAAGTGGGCCACCGGTTCATAAAACTCGGAGATACTGTACCAATCGTTACAATTCGCAAGGAATTCCCAAACGTTAGGTCCAAAGATGGCGTAGAATTTAACACCCAAAGTTAGCACCTCTTGGTCCTAGTCTGGACTGGTCCCTGAACGGAAAGTCTTGCGCCGACCCCTGGGGGCCAAACACGATGGTCTAACACTTAACGCGTTAATTTAAAAACTCTCTCCTTCCTTCGTGCGCAAAATACGTCACACGAAGGAAATTAAACTTCTCCTCGCATCGCGCATCGGACTTTTAAATCAGCCGCGCAAAATATTCGCAAATGGCGAGGCATTCGACACAGAACTCTCGCGCGGGTAAACATCTCCTCCGAAAAAATAACGCGCAGAGAGACACGCTTGCAACAAAAATACAAATTTATTTGCCAGCTTCGGCCACTATATCTCTCGGCATAACGGAAACCGTATCTTATCCGCATGCAAATTTCCCTCGCCAACTAGTTCGCCACGTCTCATCGAACACGGCGTTTAGAGGAAGAAAAACCGGGCGTGGAAAGAGCCGGGAAAGGCAAAGGGGGAAGGGAACGAGATGGAAAAACACCACTTTCACATTTCACCCTCGTCATCGCGTATTTCTCCACGATGGAACGTCGCATTATAATTAATTGGACGCATAGGAGGCGGCCGGGACGCGACCGGTAGTAACGAGCCAATTAGTTTTTCGAAGTTAAACTCATTAGGAGAGGCTCTCGAAAAAGAAAGATACACCCGCGATACACGGCCACGTCGCATCCTGTATCATTAACTCCCTTTGCCCGATGAAACCTCGAACGCGTGCAGCGATCTTCGAGCTTCGTTTGCGACGTAACGGTCGTTAATGTCCACGCACCCGTGACGGCTGCAACAACGGTTCCTGTTGCAGGATGAGCTATTTCCAACCGGGCAAACGGTTTAACGGCAGCTGCTATCTATTTCGCGAAACAACAGGTAGCATAGGCGCCGGTACCTGCGGCCGCTGCTCCGCGGCCACGGGGCTGTATGATCGATCATGCTTGGAAACTGGACCCCTTCCGATAGACCCCTTGCTTCGTCGCGTATTCTCTTCTTCAGAAGACTTTTTGCTTTTCATTCTCTGCTCTTCCTTTTAACACGTTCCGTCCCATACGCCCCACGCTGAGCCTTCGGTTCAAGACATTGAGTATTGTCATTGTAAAATGAAGAAGTTTTAAAAAATATTGTATATCGTCGTAGGTGTGTATAGTGGACTGTATTTTAGATAGTACTCTCGGATAACTCTTCTGATCTCTCTTCGTGACTGCTGTGTCGGTGGTTAGATAATCTTCGTCTCTCTGCTGATTGGTTACGAATACTATTGGGGGTGTATCTTAGCTCCAGCGTCTTTCGGTGATGGTGGTTGTTTAAAAATCTAGGTCCTTGTGCTTGTCGTCTTGAAGGGTGATATATAGCTGCTTGTTACGGTTACCCAAGTGGTGGCTTAGGTGACGAGTGTAGAAAAGTCAAGGGACGCTGAGAGTAAGGACATAAAGCAGAGCTTTCACCTTTAGATTTACAGTCCTAAACAAAGGGATGATCGGAGTATCGAAAACGACCTTTCACGGATTAACAAATGTATTATGCAGTTGAAGATGGAGGACAAGAGGGATCGAGTGAAAATAACACTACGTTTGCTTAGTAGCACTTTATTATGCGCGGGGGGCCAGATGCGGAAAACTGAAGGCTAGCTTTTTGGGAAAGACCCGCGTCGTTGGAGAGGCGTAAAGGAACTGACTCCTTTTCGCCGCTTATTAGGCTTCGAGGTGATCATGGGGCCCCGTGAGTCATGGAGCCCTGGTCGTAAAGACATAAATGTAGAGATCGGTTTGGGTGGATTGGCTAAAATAACGTTGTTTTACTTCTTAATGAAATACAATAAGCTTATACGTTGATTGACGGCTATGAAATAAGAGGGATTCGCTATGAGCACGTTCGACTTATCGACATACTCTTAGACACTAGCTCAACTCATTGACTGCCAACTACGAGATGGTAGCATACAAATGGCCATTTGAGTTAGGAATTATTAGAAAGGATGAATGAAAAGTGTATATAGCGTAGAGAACATATTAGTTATCAATTTTTATTATTAAAACTATTAAAATTATAACTTAGACGATTGGATCATTATATTTTGCAAAACTTCGTGCTTTCTTTAAAATAAAACCGTGGCACCCAGGGCAAGACGCGCTAAATTTGCGTGGCAGTCAACGTGTTGAAGACTGTAGGCTGTTCATGACTGACGACTGTGGAGACTGTTCATGAGCCTGTGGAGACTGGAACTACCCCTTGCACCCTTATTTGAAGCATTCATCCTGTCCTTTTCCATACCCAGACTTTCCTTTTCAATCATGCCCCTTTCTCACGCAACCTCCGTGGACCAGGTACTTCGATCACTCTGGACGCATCCCTAAACTTTCGCTCGACCCTACCATAAACATTCTTTGCAGCTAATTCGCTTGCACGCGGTCACTTTTATCCTAAGCCCAAACACACTTGGCATTCTTTCAGGGCCGTGCTTATTGCAATCCCACGTAAACTAGGTCTCCATTGACCGGGAACCCTCGATGTCTCGAAGGAGTCGAAAATATTTCCAAGTGTAACGGAATACACGAATTGAACTAATAATCCAACTTATGGGATTCTAACGGGGCTTGCTAATCTAGCGGCGTCATAGTCAGCACTGGCCGAATATTCTCTGAAACCGAACTCTCCCGAAGGGACTCCCTAAACAGCACTGTCTCACGAAACTATCAACTCTCAACTCTATTCTCGACTCTCGACTCTCGACTCTCTGCCTATCTTCCAGAGTGGACCCTTTTAAGTCCGTCTGGAAGGCAGGGACCTCCCCCAAAGGAGGAGAAAGCTCCCCCCACGGGAGTGGAAGGGATTCCTCCTTCAGGTTAGGCTCTTCCTAGGGTCACCCACGCGGGGACCCTTCCCGAGAGGTGCCCGCGGACCCGTCACCCCCAGTTTACGATGGGGAAAACCCGGATTGCGCGAGGCTACCTCACGTGGCCTAGCCCCGACTCCCCGAGACCCATCTGGCCACCAGGCTCTAACGGGACCTCTATACCTGCGAGGTCTAACGATATCCTACATTCTTACACAAGGAACCTTCGTTTTTCGCATCTGGGATGTGTCCCTACACAGTCGACTATAGGCATCTTAACCACTTGCTATGGCAAGAAATTCGCAGACGCGTATGACAGAATGGTCAAGTGTTTCTGTACCAATTGTCCAACGACGTGTATACCACGTTGTTGGCGATTCTGTGACAAAAGCATCACTCATTATCGATGAAATGTCATTTTTAATAGTAGTTGTCAAGTGTAAATCGGAAGTTTTTAATTTTTAGAATATTCTGTCGAAATTTGTGAAATTGTACAACAATTTCGAAAACGAGGAGGTTGCTTGATGATGTATACGTAATAGGTAAGGTAAATTGAATTGCACAATTGATTTATTAAATTACGTAAAATGTATATTAAAATGAATATTGATAAATGATAACACAGTGTTTTACGAGTGAAAAATACGCGTACCAATCTAATTATCTAATGTTTGCTCACATGTTGAATGTATTCTTTCAGTAGCACCTTAATTATAAGCTTACGTGTCACTTAATTGCAGATGTACGTCACGCGTCATTATCTAATGTGTAGTTTATTGGTTACATACGTCTATATAATTGCTACTATATACAGGATAATAAATCATACCAGTGGCTACTGGTATCGTGTACCAAGATCAAAAGAACATCGTTTTACAATATAAGAAAGTAAACCGCAGATTAGGTTCTTTTTACTTTCGCAGACGCAAATATCGATAAGTGGAATACTAAACTGGGTGCAAGATATCGGTCCGATTGAATATCTTTCAACGACTGTCTATCATCGTTTACGTCGTGAACGAAAGTGAAATATTTCCCAATTATCCAAATATTCGAAACACCCTGAATATTTTAACATTTTAAATAGCTCTGAATATAGAAAATATTTAAAATATCGATGAAACAATTGTATGGCATGAAGAGAAATTGAAGAAGGGAAATTAAAATTGACATTTCACGATAAGAATGATGCTATAACAACATGATCTCTGAAAATTCCAAATACACGAATAATACCAGAAAAAATAATTAAAAATATTGTAAGAAACAAAAATGAAATTCTATGGTAACAATTATGATAAATATTCCTCGAGACCCTAAGTTACGTGAAATTCAAAATATCTCAAAATATTTCAAATAATATATATATGTAT
>NW_016909275.1:79961-88482 GCF_001483705.2 Eufriesea mexicana | reverse complement strand
GAATATAATATATAATAATATAAGAAATACAGTATATAATAATAATAAATAGAATATAATATATAATAATATAATAAATATAATAAATAATAAATATGTGTATAATAATGTACATATAAAAGGCAATTAATGGGATGAAAGGAGCCGAGGAAAATAAAAGTGACATTTTGCCATAAGAACTGCGAGAAATACTCTTCGAGTGAGCCAGTTACGTGATCAACAGGAAGACTCAACAGACTCCTCTCTGTATTTGGTCACATCTAGTTTCCTCGAGTCAACTTTTCCCAGCAGTTGAGCGTGTTACCAGTGTCCAGGATTGATTCTATTCGCGAAACCTCCGGCTCCAACAGCTGCGAGTCGCTCTGTTATGGGAGAAAGACACGAAGGGACTCGAGTTTCCGATTTCTACGCATGGAAATCCGAGTCGATCCGGTCGCGAGCTACGCAACTCGAGGAGAAACCATGACGACTGCACGTCGCTAGAGTCGCGGACTATTCTCTCGGGAATAACGGTTTGACGTTACTCGGGTATTAGCGCTGATAGACCTGTCATTAGGCGAGCCTAATTCCAATTGTGAGAAAATAGAAGACGGTGACAGGGATCCAGTGCAGCTCTCTTCTTGATCTAGGGTACCAGACGATCCTCAGGTTTCTAAACGGCGCATATGAAACAGATTGAACTGCTCTGGAGATATTTTCTCGAGTTTTTCGTGATGCTATCTTTTCTGAGAAAGCAGGAAATAAATATTTATTTGTAACATTCAAAAAGAGAAATAGCTTTTCGCAGTTAGTAGAAAGTTCAACTCTTTTGAGTTAAACAAAGTGAAATATAGCTGAAAGCAATCGTAATTTATACTGCTTGGAATAAAAATCAGTTCGATGAATGAGATGAGTTTGTAAAAGAAACATACAAGATTTTTGTAAATATCAAAATATTATTATTCTTGAAATAAAAATTCATTTATGACGTCAATATAAATTTCGAAAAGACTGAAAGGATTTTTAGATAAAAATGAATTACGATCTTTGTGATTATTCTTGAAATAAAAATTCATTTATGACGTCAATATAAATTTCAAAAAAAGACTGAAAGGATTTTTAGATAAAAATTAATTACGATCTTTGTTGTTATTATTGAAATAAAAATTCATGTAGCTTGTCATGAATTTTTATTTCACGAATTCTTGGGAAAAATTCATATCCCAAATAATTTATCATAGCATCTGTTACAATTATTAAAATAAAAAATCATCTAGATTAGAAAAATAAATTTTTGAAAGACATTAAAGAATTATTAGATAATTAAATAAAATATTTCAAACCGATCATCAGATCTATCATTCTAAATCAGAAATATATACCTAAAATCAACAAATAAATCCTAAATTTTAATAAAAATAATACAAATAAATTTTGCATAAATATACTTCGAGATATCGAATGTCATTATAAAAATTTTCAATATGACGTGCAATTTCTTTCACAATAGTTCCTCATAGTCCACGAACATCGGTATTCTCGAATCTGGTTAGTAACTGGGAATTTTTAAAATGAAATAAAATTTGCAATACCGTGAAACGCAAATTTTCCTTCGATTAGATAAGCAGGTTATACTATTTCAGTGCAGCAGATTGACTTGCAGATACGATTACACGTGGGTGGCGAATAATCGTGACTGGTGATCGCTCCCAAGGATATCATTGATCCTCGATAACGCACGCGAGTAACACACGAGATCTCTGTGGAATATCACCTAGAAGTCTAGATACCATAAGTATACCGTGTACAGTTAGCAGAGAGATTGCCCGTGCCTTCTCGATTAACTTTGGAGTCCTCGAGAGCCTAAGTTTCGCAACACCTCGGCTGGCCATAGAAGGCCTTTGCCTGTGTTGCTTCGTTTATCGAAACTTGTCGATGAATTTTGTTAATTGGGTGTTACGTTAGCGACACTTGCTCTGTGCTCAAACGACGTTGAATGTTCTTGTCATAGAACAAGTTCTTGGTCCACGTGGCAGTTTGTCTCCTGACATTTTTGACACTTCGCTAATAAGCACCACGCGTGAAATTGGTTTTGAAAATTTACCATGCTAACGAAGTTGACGAAGTTTAGGCTTTGTGCGTCAATTTTCATTTAATACAAGTTGAAATTTCATTGGATTTTCCGCGAAATAAAAATATGAAAAATTGAATTTGATTTTCTACGTTTGAAATTATAGTAATAGCTAAGCTGAGATTGCGATTAGTTTGAATTTGAAAATTTACCACCCATCCTATGAAGTTAACGAAGTTTAGGCTTTGTGCGTCAATTTTCATTTAATACAAGTTGAAATTTCATTGGATTTTCCGCGAAATAAAAATATGAAAAATTGAATTTGATTTTCTACGTTTGAAATTATAGTAATAGCTAAGCTGAGATTGCGATTAGTTTGAATTTGAAAATTTACCACCCATCCTATGAAGTTAACGAAGTTTAGGCTTTGTGCGTCAATTTTCATTTAATACAAGTTGAAATTTCATTGGATTTTCCGCGAAATAAAAATATGAAAAATTGAATTTGATTTTCTACGTTTAAAATTATAGTAATAACTAAGCTGAGATTGCGATTAGTTTGAATTTGAAAATTTACCACCCATCCTATGAAGTTAAAGTCTGGGCTTTGTGTATCAATTTTCATTTATTACAAGTTGAAATTTTATTGGATTTTCCGCGAGATAAAAATGTGAGAAATTGAACTCGATTTTCAACGTTTGAAATTATAGTAATGGCTAATATCGTTATAATAGCTGAGATTGCGATTAGTTTGAATTTGAAAATTTACCACCCATGCTACGAAGTTAAAGTTTGAACTATGTGTGTCAATTTTCATTTATTACAAGTTGAAATTTTATTGGATTTTCCGCGAGATAAAAATGTGAGAAATTGAACTCGATTTTCAACGTTTGAAATTATAGTAATGGCTAATATCGTTATAATAGCTGAGATTGCGATTAGTTTGAATTGTTTAGGTATTGTTCATTCAGAAATTTTCACGATGTGAAAGTCTGCTAAGAAATGTTTAGTTTCGCAAAGAATTACGTTGCTTCACAGATATTTCGTAATTCAGAGTGTATATAATAAGCTGGAAGAATAGTTATATCATTTAAGATCCTCTCACGAGATTCCTCACTATAAAGAGGACAATTAATGGAGCTATCCTACGGATTTAATGACTGGTCTTTTCTACAGTCCCGTACTTTTCGCGATTACCTTTTAAAAAGATTCAACGTCCTTCTAATAGCGCCATTATATCACAATATAATAATGGGATTTTAATGTACTTCGTTAATCCCTGTCTTCGCGAATGCTTCACAAATTTAGCATAGCAAATTTCCCGCGGAGTGAATCTGAAATCGGAGTTAAAAATGGCTAAGTTAAAGTCCCAGGTTCCGAAGCCAAATTTTAGTTAATTTAGACCAAATTTCACTGATCTACGTTGTACTAATCTGCAGAGAGCGTGAAACTATCTCACTCGAGTACCAGAGCCTAACGTTGCACGACTTGACGCAATTTCAACAGCTTTATCAATAATGAAACCAATTTCCAAGAACCATAGAAATGGTCCTGAACGATCGTGGAAAGGAAATATCTAAAACTGATCACTTTGTCTGGTTCACTAGTTCTACCATTAAATCAGAGACGAATAAAATCGTAGAATAAAAACGAAGACTGGACCTGATCTAAGAAATAAAATCAAATTTTTAATTTTAAATTCTTCATTTCTCTTTGAACAGAGAGACAACGTTATTTTATCAAAAATGTCTACGAGTTTGCAATAATTAATAAAATATCCAAAACCAGTGACTTTGTCAGAGTCAGTAACAATTCTAGCATCAAGAAGCATTAAGCAAAGAAAATCTCACGAATTTCTCTCCAGATTAAGAATATACAGCAAAAACTGGAGCTCACATCTAGGGAATAAAGTTAAGTTTTTTTCCCCACCACTCGACTTTCGTTTTAAATACGTGTACATCGTGCCCATCATCCGTATTTTTACTGAAGACCGCGTCATTTAATACACCAGGTCATTTACTTGCCGCTGGAAGTCACGTTAATTGATGGTAATTGGACCAAAGTGTATTAAACGCGTTTCCCTGAAACCGGCCACCGCTTCTTTTCGAAATGCTCTATGCACGATGTCGCGGATCCCGCTTCGTGTGTTCAATTTTCATTTATTACAAGTTGAAATTTTATTGGATTTTCCGCGAGATAAAAATGTGAGAAATTGAACTCGATTTTCAACGTTTGAAATTATAGTAATAGCTAAGCTGAGATTGCGATTAGTTTGAATTTGAAAATTTACCACCCATCCTATGAAGTTAACGAAGTTTAGGCTTTGTGCGTCAATTTTCATTTAATACAAGTTGAAATTTCATTGGATTTTCCGCGAAATAAAAATATGAAAAATTGAATTTGATTTTCTACGTTTAAAATTATAGTAATAACTAAGCTGAGATTGCGATTAGTTTGAATTTGAAAATTTACCACCCATCCTATGAAGTTAAAGTCTGGGCTTTGTGTATCAATTTTCATTTATTACAAGTTGAAATTTTATTGGATTTTCCGCGAAATAAAAATATGAAAAATTGAATTTGATTTTCTACGTTTAAAATTATAGTAATAGCTAAGCTGAGATTGCGATTAGTTTGAATTTGAAAATTTACCACCCATGCTACGAAGTTAAAGTTTGAACTATGTGTGTCAATTTTCATTTATTACAAGTTGAAATTTTATTGGATTTTCCGCGAGATAAAAATGTGAGAAATTGAACTCGATTTTCAACGTTTGAAATTATAGTAATGGCTAATATCGTTATAATAGCTGAGATTGCGATTAGTTTGAATTGTTTAGGTATTGTTCATTCAGAAATTTTCACGATGTGAAAGTCTGCTAAGAAATGTTTAGTTTCGCAAAGAATTACGTTGCTTCACAGATATTTCGTAATTCAGAGTGTATATAATAAGCTGGAAGAATAGTTATATCATTTAAGATCCTCTCACGAGATTCCTCACTATAAAGAGGACAATTAATGGAGCTATCCTACGGATTTAATGACTGGTCTTTTCTACAGTCCCGTACTTTTCGCGATTACCTTTTAAAAAGATTCAACGTCCTTCTAATAGCGCCAATAATGGGATTTTAATGTACTTCGTTAATCCCTGTCTTCGCGAATGCTTCACAAATTTAGCATAGCAAATTTCCCGCGGAGTGAATCTGAAATCGGAGTTAAAAATGGCTAAGTTAAAGTCCCAGGTTCCGAAGCCAAATTTTAGTTAATTTAGACCAAATTTCACTGATCTACGTTGTACTAATCTGCAGAGAGCGTGAAACTATCTCACTCGAGTACCAGAGCCTAACGTTGCACGACTTGACGCAATTTCAACAGCTTTATCAATAATGAAACCAATTTCCAAGAACCATAGAAATGGTCCTGAACGATCGTGGAAAGGAAATATCTAAAACTGATCACTTTGTCTGGTTCACTAGTTCTACCATTAAATCAGAGACGAATAAAATCGTAGAATAAAAACGAAGACTGGACCTGATCTAAGAAATAAAATCAAATTTTTAATTTTAAATTCTTCATTTCTCTTTGAACAGAGAGACAACGTTATTTTATCAAAAATGTCTACGAGTTTGCAATAATTAATAAAATATCCAAAACCAGTGACTTTGTCAGAGTCAGTAACAATTCTAGCATCAAGAAGCATTAAGCAAAGAAAATCTCACGAATTTCTCTCCAGATTAAGAATATACAGCAAAAACTGGAGCTCACATCTAGGGAATAAAGTTAAGTTTTTTTCCCCACCACTCGACTTTCGTTTTAAATACGTGTACATCGTGCCCATCATCCGTATTTTTACTGAAGACCGCGTCATTTAATACACCAGGTCATTTACTTGCCGCTGGAAGTCACGTTAATTGATGGTAATTGGACCAAAGTGTATTAAACGCGTTTCCCTGAAACCGGCCACCGCTTCTTTTCGAAATGCTCTATGCACGATGTCGCGGATCCCGCTTCGTGTGACTGAAATACCGGCTTTGTGCACTTGTTAGACACGCTTTTGAGGAAACTTGCGTCCCTAATTGCGTGCACGGCCCATTAGAGCTAGCGCCATGGCGGATAGATCGCCGGCGATTGTGGCGCCCCTACCGCCGCCATTACCGATACCGAAATCGGCCTAATTTCGAGGTCCGAACAGGGCCCTGGGGGAAACGTGGCTAGCTGAGAACGAGCGGAAGTTTTGATACTGATGACAGCCAGTTAGGGTGAAACGAAGGCTTCTTTTGTGATGCACAGTTATTGACATAGACTCTAGTACATTTATGGTTAATGAGTTTCGAGTGAATATATTGGTAAATGGGTTATGGATCGGAAAACTGCTAATATGAACTTTGTAAGTCTCAGTTTGGACTTACAAAGACAATGTTAGTTAGGGTAACGTGTCTTAAATTCTGTGATTAGATACGATGGATATTTAACATTGCATCTATGGTAAAAACGATTATTTATTAATTTTATGGCTTTTGTCATTATATTTTTCGACTATTTTTATTCTTCTTCTCTGTCGTTTCTTTATCCTTTGTTTCTTTTGAGATTCCTCATTTGGAATTCATTATTCATTCATTCACTATTTTGTTTGAAATTCACTATCTACCGTTTCTTTATCCGCCATTTTATTCGTTTGGCTAAAATGTGGTAGATTTGAATCTATTATTGAGTATATTTTAATTCGTATTGTATATGTTGTTTCCATAAGTTGAGGTTAATAGACATTTTAGATTATCGTGATTTATCGTTGAATAATTTAGATAGCGTATATGCAACGCGCCTGAGAAGTTTAGAGGTTAGGAGACTTTATTAGAGAATAACGATAGAAATATAAAACACGAAGGAAACGATCATGGATTCGCTTGTACAGTTAATATGAATGAAGGTGAAAATAGCTCGATGATCGACATAATTACTTCCTATTAATACTCAATTTCAAAATATCACCACTTCCCGCCAATTTAAGGTTAACATGAATGAAACGTTGAATTTATTACTACACGAACTTCCTGTCTTACATCATATCGAATCTATTATTGTTTCTTTTACATTTTACATCCTGTTGGAGTCTTTAAATAAATCTTTAAACGTTTGCACAATATTCTTCTCTTAACTCTGCTCACATCTTCGAAGAAGAATCTCATTTGGCAAATTAATCGAGTGCACAGAAATGAAAATTTCTTCTTTGGCAGGAAATTGTGTAAAAATTCAAAATTCAATTTGAAAAGTGGAAAAATGTTCTATGGAACATACTTGCCATCTTTAAGAATCCCTAAAGCCTTTACTACATTTTTAACATTTGTTGCCACATTTGTTGCCACATGAATATTAAAATAAGATAGTTACATACGACTTCTTTTTTCTTATTTGACTGAAAATTTTTCTCATCAATTTCATGACAGAAAAATTTTTGAAAGAGCTTTGAATTCGAAGGACTAATAATTTATAGTAATAGATTACGAATAATCTCGCATTTCGGTATAGTCTGTGCTAAGAAACAGCCCAATATGAGCTTGGAATCGAAGATTTATCGGCGATGCATATCGATACTATTTCGACATTACCATAACCGACGTTATTGAATCGAAGTTTACGATTTGAAGGATTTCCTCGTAGATTTATGGCGTCCCAGCGACCCAGTAACTCGTAAACGCGTACATTTCCACGGAACTGGTTCGCGTTTACTTTTCTTCTCTGCGGTCCTGACCCGAACGAACGAGACGCAGGGAATTTCTGTCGCATCGAATAAAACGTTCACGAGGATCACCGAAATACAGTTTTCTGGACGAGCGTCAAACGGCTCGCTTTGTTTCCGTTATTATTAGATACGGTGACATCCGTGGCATCCAAATTTCGCGTGGAACCGATCAATTCTTACCAGCACGCCGTTACTCGCCGCGAGAACAGTGCGATCCCGTGTTGCTTTCTGTTCCTCTCCCTTTTCTCCCCTTTCTTTTCCCCTTTTTCCCCTTTTTTCCTTTTCTTGCTTTTTCCTTGCTTTTCTTCTTTCCCCCTTTTTCCAGGGGCTTTCACGCGGAGCTTCTTTCCAACTCGTTGCCCGTTATGTGGCGTGAAATTATTGCCGGCGTGATCCGTCTGGACGGAAAACGATTCGCCTTTTTTCGTGGCCGTGAAAGTAAGCCGAGTGGTTTTCATTCGCTTAGACAGAAATAAACCTGCCAGGAAGCCGTACAAATTAATTAGCAGGCAGATTTCTCGCGGCCAGCGAGAGCACGCGCGCGCGCGCGTTATTTGGAACACTGAAAGTTTCATTCCAGATCTGATCGCTGATACGTCCCCCCGGTCTTAATTGATCTCCACGGGCTGCCATTGTCTTCCTGTTATTCGTCGCTCGAATGACGAGTAATATTTGCATTGAAAGAGAACGTGTGCTCAGTGGGATGTTCCCTGTTGCATCACGCTTAGGGAAAG
>NW_016909275.1:5159-79609 GCF_001483705.2 Eufriesea mexicana | reverse complement strand
AAAGAGTGTGCTAATAATTCCATATCGTATGCATCCTCTTCGAAAATTGCATAACACCCGGATTGCGTATGAGAAAATAGGGAAGCGGCGATGGAGTGCGAAAGCTGATGAATATGCAGATTAGAGAATTTAAGATTTCTACGTTTCCTCAGACGAAACGTAATTTTTCATTCCCCGTGCAGAAATTATTTAACTCCATCTAACTTTTGCGTGCCACGTAAATTTGTAAAATAATAGCGAAATTTAGAGAAATATAATTTAACTACAACTTGAGACGTGTTTCTATGTGATCTTTCGCGAGTTCTTAAAAATAGATTCATTTTTTAACCTTAACGTTACACTTTGATATTTTCCAAGTTCCAGGAATTTATATGTAGATGTTATAAAATATACGTAGCAAAGGAAAGCACGCGTAACGCGTGCAGCGACATCTACGTACATGTTCGCAGTGCTGGAAATTCTAGATGTTATTCCTTCAGTGTGAATTGGCATTCATCGATTTAAACGTAGAGAACATTCAGTTCTTTATATTCGTATTAATAATTTGTAGATCGTAGAATTGCAGGAATTTTACGTATTCGTTGTAGAAGCAGTGCGAGAGATTAAGTTGCCGTCTTGCCGAGCGCAGGGGTGTAATCGTTATTAATGCGGGCCTAGGTCACGGGCGACGGATCGTCTTTGGAGGCGGCTAGTTAGTTCGCGGGAAGGCCAGTGGCCGCGCTCGCGCTCACTATAAATAATCATGGCGCGGGGATGTCCAAGTATAGACCGTTGGGAGTGTGCCAGCCTGCGAGGAGGCCTCAGCTATTTTTGAGGCTGTCGCCGCTACGAGCGCTACAACGCGCGATAGACGCTCTCTAATCAAAACTGCACGGCCGAGGAACGACAGAGATGGCCGTTCTATCTTTTCCGACCACGAACCACGAGCCTGCGCAACGCGCTCCCACTTTGCATACAGAATTTCCCCACTCTTAACGTGCACGCCGATTACCGGTCTTTGCGCGACCTTGGGCAGAATTGATTTATCGTGTTAATTATCGCGATGCGATTCGCTGGAAGGTCCACGTGTTCCGTGAAATTTCTTTCGATTACGCATTGGGCGTGTTTCCATCGAAAAATAAGGTTATCCGTGTCACGATGTGTCATAATTGTATCATTGTTGTCGATTATTTCACGCCTTATTAGCTTACCGGTAGCTTTCGTTGTATAGTCAGTTTATTTTTACAAGGCTCGAAACTATAGTTTTATGTAGATGAGTAATAATATTGGTTGGCAAAATGAGTAATACCTCGATGATGTGGATTATCATATATTATTACGTGTTCGGTTAATTTTGTTTCGCCGATTTGGTATGCAACATGGATTTATTTATGTGGAAGAGTTTAACATTGTCAGTTAGTTTGGAAAGTATCGAATAAATTGAAGTTGAAACGAAAATGGTAATTGTTTGTTCAACTTGTCGCAACTTGCGAATCTTGTACGTATATGGATGTGTTTTGAAACAACCGCCACGGGCGCTACACAACGTCAATACCTGCGCGACGCTAGACGCGCAGAAACTTTCTCCATGGGCTAGCATCTCGTATACTTCATTCAAACTAATACTCTGCAAGGTTGATGTCAAACGGCTTAAAGTGATAATTGAATGAAAATATTTTTGTTAATATAAATAATTCGTAAAATTAAATAAATATTCCTTGCATTTTAAAAATCATCCTGTATCGAGGAAACATTTGGAAATCTGTTTTAATAATTGCGAAAGATACTTCGGACCAACCTCCCATTCCACTTGCTCTTTGTTCAAATATGGTATAAGCGTCAAAGGGCGCTGCCGCAATCAGCCGCTGATTGTTATTGGTATAACCCATTGTTGCGGAAGATTTGTCAGTAGTAAGTTTCATTCTTGTTTAGATGATAATATTTCAAAGACGATCGCGAATCTCCGTTTAGCGTGGGTTGTCGATTTGGCAGATGAGTTGTCAATGAAAATCGATCCCGAATTATCTGGGGCAAAGGGCATCAGCCGCATTGGACAGTTGCCGAATTTAAATGCAACTTGTCGATTTGCTGATCGTTCGATCAGGAACATTGCCTGCGTGTACTCCTAGGCGTAGTGATGAACGTGTTTCGTGACGAAATACTTTACCGCTGATATTACAATCGCAAAAATATTCGTTGTTCTTGGTTCAGTTTTGTGATCATACATTGAACATATTTTTGTCATTCACTTGTTTTAATTGCTCAGTGAATTTCACGCGTATCTATTTATGCACATTTAAGGAGTGTGAAACCTATTTGTTAATAAAATATTGTAAAAATTATAGGATAAATTTATGTAATTTTGCATATGCATAAAGGAATACTGTGTTTTATAGTAGATAGTGTTGTCTTATAATGCAAATGTGTTAGGAAATTAATATAGATTAATAGTAGTAGAGTCAGTCTTGTAATATCAGATTGTTGAACTAATAATCTTGCTAATAAAATGTCACGAAGATACTCTGTAGTTGACCAAGAACCATGGGAAACTTTCCAGACTTCTTCTTCGACCAAAACAACCACTATGACAACTGCTGCAAAGCTATATGGCAAGGATTTGAGTGAATACGATGATGTGGATGTGGATGAATTATTGGCACAACTTACCCCAGAAGAAATTAATATATTAGCTAAAGAAGTGGATCCTGATGTAAGAAAATTATTATTAATGTGTCTTTGTCAAATATGATATGTAACAATTGATGTAAATGTATGTCATTATTTTTATAGGACAGTTTCATGCCACCATCACAACGTTGTAGCTATGAATGTGACAAGAGTCCTACAGGACCACTGAATCGTAAGAAGCTTATTGAACACATCAATAAACAAGCTTTGGAAACACCAGACAAACCTGAATTAAAGCCTTATGTACCTGGTGTCATACGAGGCAAAAAGGTATTATCTTAAATTACGTAGTTTATCCTTAACACGTTTAAGATCTTCAGCATTAATATACATGTACCTTTGTTACATATTTCTAGTGGGTTCCACCTCCTCAAGAAACTGCAAAAGAAAAAGAAGCAGAAGAGCAGATTGCCATTGATCTTGGAGAAGAATATGAGCAAGCTTTATCTAATGCTACTCAAGAAGAAATTATTGATCTTGCTGGTAAGTATAAATTTCACCTATTATATAATGATATACTTTTTAGTTAGAGCATTCATTGTAATATCTAATATAATCTTTTTGCACATAGCTATCCTTGGATTTCATTCTATGATGAATCAAGATCAATACCATGCTTCTCTGTTAAATTCTGGCCAACCCGTTGGTTTGGGTTGGGATGGTGTAACGAAAGCTAGTCAACCAAAACCTTACCCAATGGAACCACCTAATGATACAGATGTTGATGCCACTATCAAACAAGTTCGAGAGGACGATGTTTCGCTAATTGATTTAAATTGGAACAATATTAAAGTAGGTATATGAAACTTATCTCACAGTTGCAGAAAGATACGTGTTTATTATAGTGTTATTTAATGTTGATTTGTATTATTTCAGAATATATCTGACGAGAAGTTTATTCAACTATTCGAAGGACTTGAGATAAATACACATCTTGAATCCTTAAGTTTAACAAATGTGGGACTCACTGATAAGACTGCACAAAGGTTGGCAGAGGCCTTAGAGAAAAATTCTACGCTCAGAGTACTCAAGTTAGTATAATACCTTGTATCTAATTTACATCGTAGCAGTAATTTTTATTAAATATAATGTACTGAAATTACAATTTTTTAGTGTGGAAACAAACTTTATAAGCCCATCTGTGATAGTGAGGCTCATCAGAGCACTCCTTAAAACGAAGTCAATGGAAGAATTTCGATGTTCGAATCAGGTAAAATATAATTAGAAAATTTTATATTTTTATGGTTAATTATGTTCATGATTATTCACTTATTGAATGTAATATAATTTTTGTAGTTCTTAACATATCGTGTTTTTATATTTAATCCATAGAGGTCACAGGTATTGGGAAATAAAATTGAAATGGAAATTACACAATTGGTAGAGCAAAATCCGACATTGCTCCGACTTGGTCTTCATTTGGAGTTCAACGATGCTAGACATCGTGTGGCTGCACATTTACAACGCAACATTGACAGGAGTAAGTAGAAAGAAATTATTTATAGAAGATACTTCTTTTATGAAAGTTTTAATTTCGGGCGTACCAAAGTAATTTTCCACGGAGGTTAATCATTCTATGGAAAATTTTACATTATTAAATAAAATAAGAAAAAATTTTATTTTTTTTATCGAGTTATATAGACGTTTCCGTATATAGAAATTAGTACTTCAAATAAATTTATATAGTTTATCATTTAAGTAACATTTATCAATTATATCTCAAGTATCTCAAGTATCGACTTTCTATCCTTGATATAACTTCGCAGTTACATCAGGGATATCATTGTTTAATTAGATAGATCGACTAATCTTTCTTTCCAGGTATATTAGACCCAACGTGATGTCAGTACATATGTCTGAAATATTATATGTTTATAATGAAAAAGGTTTTTACAGATGATTTAGTTATCCAGAGATATGTGCCACATTGGAATCGTACTTTTTGAAAATTCGAACAATTATTCGTACACTTTAAAGAAACACATTTTTTCTATTCATTCTGTAGCGATATTCATATTGTTAATTTTTCGTTTAGATGGGAGCAATTGTATGGGGGACCATGGAGATCATATGACGAAATGCTTCTAACTCTTCCGAATCTGCTTCGTAGTCTTTCATAGCGCTTTATTAGCACATCATCATTCATCCATTCATCCCGCTAAATTCATTTATTATTTTTCTAGCTAGTGGTATAGAGGTAATTATGAGACCCTAGAGTGTACCCATTTGTTCTCAACATTTCTCCATATCTCTAACAATTTATACATCTTAATTATTCCTTTCATTATAGTCACTTTAAAAGTTTAATTCCATTTCACTTACTAAAAAGATGTTGTACCTAGAACGTTCATCTACAAGTGTAAAATATGATGTATTTTCAATTTTCAGCCAAATACAGAACCAAAGGTTAAAGCGCATAAACATTCGATTCGGTATGAGTCTGTTTAAGTCGCGTTCCTTTTTCATTATTGCTTATATGCAGCTTATTTAACATCAATCAGCAGCGAAACAGATGCAATTCGTGATTCATGCTTTTGTGCAATTGCGCTTCGTTTAATCTACTAAAGAACATGATTAATGCCGGTGTTAGTTTAGAGTACATACTCGAATATAACTTTTGTTCTGTTACATCATTTTACAACACACCAGTTGTGCGGAAACACCTTTATTTAATCTCGAATATACATTCGATAAATTGAAAACAAAGACATTAGCTCAGCAGTAAATTATTCTAGGTCCAAATCTTGCCTTATGTTCATCTCTCAGCATGCTTTTTATTCCATACACCTTTCGCCTGATCCAATGCAAGCTTTTTATCTTTTTATTTTCACCATTCTCATATTCATCTTATAATTATTTAAATAGATGAAAATATATAAACGTAAACACGTGGAAAGCCTGTACTGAACCGTTTGCATTTCGCCTGAAATTTAGCCCGCCCCTATTACCTACTTTAAATTGTTGGAATAATATTTAAAGGATTTTAATAAGTTGTTTATTTTGTTAGTCTGTCGTGTGCGACGCGCTAAGCTAGAGGCCGGTGAACCTTCCAAAAGTTTCACTATCCCAGTAGGTGGCTTAAGAAACGGAACGTAGCGCTGATTAGCGCAGTGAGTAGTTATTTGTCAAAGAAAGATTTCTGTCTTCAGAATACTGTTTTAAAAACTTGTCTTTAGTGCCTGATTTTCTTGATTCTTGTACAATTGTCGAATGTAAGTGAATGTCCAGGTAAAATGATATCCATGAGACTTGAATTAAATACTTTGCCTGCGAGTTTTTATTGTTAAGTGCATTTTGTACCGGTTTAATTAATCTCTTTCATAAATAGATCTTCATCTAATAGTGATTGTTCTTAAAATTGTTTTAGTCAATAAGATACATTCATATTTGTCAATCCTTTGTATGAACAAGAAAGAATACTGTCATTACTATTAACGATGAAATACTAACAGAAGATAATTAAGAATGATTATGCTCGTTATTAGACTTAATACCTGTATTGAATAAATATTTGATATTATGAAGATGTCAGGAAAATAACAATATGGTGTTATTATTAAAATCATCAGTATTATATTATCAGTATTATAACAGTAGATATATAATATTAATCTTGACACATCATGATATATAATAATCAGGGCATTAAATTGCGATCACTTATAATAACAATAATTATGAAACTGAAATGCAATGAAGATAATAAGAATCTCTCATTAATAAACCTGCAATACTAGTAGCTGTTAGGCAACACAGGATAATTACACCACTAATCTTATATTCATTTATGAAGCTGGCTTTAGTAGCAATAAAACTCTAGTCACACATTCATGTTCATGCCATAATTAACATTTATGCATCCACTGCACGATTTTATTTTAAGTTGCTCGCATTATCCCCTCCTTCATCTCAATTTGTTGCACGCATCGGCTTTGAGCAATGGACAAAGAATCATTAGGAAAAGTTACACAAAGTGGAGTAGGCCAGTCTATTCGAACACGAACATTTCATAAGCGGTGACAAATTGACACGATAAGTACACATATCTCGGATTATATTTCCAGGCGGAGTCCCCACGTCGAAGCACATCAATGGTCCGCACCCTATTTCGCAATTTATCGTTTCATTGTCGCGTAGATGCTCGTCACATACGTTTAGGTTGCTCGACGATTACAGTGATCACGATGAGCTGAAAGGATTACGATGGCGTGCCACGCCTATCTTGACTGGCCAGAGATCTCGAAACGATTGGTTAATCGCTCGCAAAGAGAAATTCACGCATTTTCATATCGATAACGAAGAAGAGAGGATCCAGATCGTTTCGATTCCTCTGTCGCCATAGGGAATGGTTCATTCCGTAATGTAAACGATTTTACCACCCACCGATGTGAGACTCTACGAGTCAGAGCTGCGATGTATACTTACGACACCTCTATTCTTTCCCAACAGTACGGAAAGACCTAACGCTGCGGCTACAGTTCCGATTCTTTAACATGAACCACAGGAAATCTGCCTTGATTCAATGAAAGGTAGCTACACCCTTAAGCGGTGGTCGATCAGCACTTGATGCTGCGCGTTTTACTTCCGGCAAATTCTAACCGCTGTTGTTTACTTTGCAGCTTCACTAACGTTGCTTTTCGATAAGTCGCAGTGTTTTGTGAGCTTTGAGAGGAAGACAGGAGTAGAGCAAACGCGTGTCAGGCTACGAACCACATCAGGATACCTCTGAGAATTCTTTTCAAGTTTATTTTACCACCCTCTAGCTTCTGGAAGTTGCTTCAATCATCTTCACTTGGTTTTATGAGATTCTGTGATCTTTTGGATTGTCAAAAGAATTTATATACATTTCAGTTTATATATATAATTTTTTAAATTTTGTGTTCATGGTTAGTGTATTACTAGTTATATAACATATACATTGTACTTAAATTAAGTATTTATTTAATTTAATTATTTATGTACATATAGAGTGTATTTAAATTCTCAAGAATTCCATGATCAATCATGTATAGGTAGAAGTATGAGATTTTTTAATTTTGTTAAATCTGCAAAAATGTTTCTGCAATAGAAATTTATGAAATTGTCTCATGAGCTAGCTATGATTATTAAGAAGTTACTACTTGTAATTGTATTTGACGTTGAATACCGATGACTCGGACAAGGAGGATCTCATAAAACTCGGTGTTTATTCGTAGTTTCATGGTTAGTACCACGTTCAAAATGGATCACGACACTGGCTCGTAATGAAAGTCGAAAACAGAGTTTTGCGCTTGATCTGACACGTCGTTAACTGCGAATGGTGTTTGTAGACGAGCTTTAACTCTGGTCGACGGCCTCGCTCCAGGATTTAGGTGCACATCCTATCAAACCCGATGAAGTCGTGACGCGTTAATTTCCACGCAAGCTTCCAGAAGCTCGGTTCGCCTTGCGTGACGTCCTCTCGACGTTAAATGTCGAGCAGCCAGCGGTTTAACGTGTGACGACGTGTCTAGTGATGGGATCAAGCGTATCGCGAGTAACATCGTAAAGTCTGAGGGAGCATTTAAATAATTGCGTTCGAATTTTATGTAAAACGTCTTGGAAAAATAAGGAAAATCGAACGTAGATAGGAAATTTTGTAGAAGTGTAGACTGAGATGAAAAATTAAGCAATATTTCCTTATCATAGTTTATATTATTCTTGGTAATGCAATCTTGATTCATTGTATAATACATGTATAATGTATAGTTACAGGATAGTGGTACTTTGTAGATTCACAATTTTTATTAATTTTTGAAGACTCATTGCGTAATTTTATATTTATGAGAATATTTATGTTAATTCTGATCATAAGATATTTAAGCTAAATTAGTTTTTGGTATTTAAATGAAAGCATTTGGAAAAATTGGATAGAATTCTAAGTGTAGAGTATACTTTGTCAGAAATAGAGTATAATACTTTAATTAGTTAACATACCAAGATTAACAGTTTTATATTACCAAGGTTCATAATACCCCGGAACTTTATATCTCTTTATATTAGCTATTTGTTTCCACCCGTGTTATTACTCAATTTTCGATAGCTATTTTAATGGTCCCATCACTAGATGCGGTTACCAGTTACCAGCCAAAGGTACGAGACCGTGTAATCATGATTAAATCTGCGGCAATTAAGCTGCACCTCCATTAAAAGCAGCTAACAGCTATAGCAGTTTTATAATGGCGGAGATGATTTTGGTGTTCCTTAAGATTAGTACTTCCTGCAATTTCTAATATAGCGTATTATACACACGTTCGTCACAAAAATTCGAGTTTCTCAAGCAAGAAACACGAGTAGCGTTATAAAATGTTTCAAAATTAAAATTATCGATTATACATTTTAATAAATAGTTTAACCCTCTGCGCTCGACTTTATTTTTGGTTAAAGAAGGGTACGAGTTGAAAAATTTTCTGCTATAAAACTGACAATATTTTTTAAGCAGTAAATAAGAAATCGTA
Organism: Eufriesea mexicana; assembly: GCF_001483705.2. Classification (NCBI taxonomy): domain Eukaryota; kingdom Metazoa; phylum Arthropoda; class Insecta; order Hymenoptera; family Apidae; genus Eufriesea; species Eufriesea mexicana. The sequence continues at coordinate 70,466 of NW_016909275.1, read as the reverse complement.
TAATAATTCACACGTAGAATTATTTAATTTCGATGTTAACCCTCTGCGCTCGACTTTATTTTTGGTTAAAGAAGGGTACGAGTTGAAAAATTTTCTGCTACAAAACTGACAATATTTTTTAAGCAGTAGATAAGAAATCGTATAATAATTGACACGTAGAATTATTTAATTTCGATACCTCGCACACTGTTACATTATTTTAAATTTCATATATTAATTAATATCGAGCTTCGAAATTTGATCAAATGGCGTCTGAAGGGCGCCCCTCGAGTGCAAAGGGTTAATAAATAGTTCATATCTTTTAAATAAATTCCTTTTTGGAGCAGAATATGTCAATGGAATTATGCAATATTTCACGTTTGAAATTGTCAACTATGTACCATAATTCTTTCATGGATAATTTATTTTTTTACAATAATTTAGTAACAGGTGCATCGATTTTTCGATTTTTCCAATAAAATTGCCTCGTTTCTTAGCGCAATTAAAAATCGTGTCATCGAAATCTGCGTAAAGCGACGTTTCACACCTGCGGTGTGGCACTCTGTCTCGTACTTTTGGCCGATAGTGTAACAGCCACACACGCTGATACATAGCAGCAGGTTGAAACTGCTCCGTTGGATCAACCGCGAACTGCTCCCGATAAAGTTTTTCCCTAGCGCGAGGGTACAACTCAATTAACCGGTCGTTTGGTGGAAAGTTCGTAGCCAGATCGCCGCTTTGCAGTTCAGATTAGCTGTTTGCGTAGGGATATGGGAGTAATTTCTTCTCGTCACGCGAATAACTTTTCCAACTTAGCCGCGGGACACTGTTTTTGCCTAAAAGCGAGCTAGAAGTTTACGAACTTACTTTTTCCTTTTCCCTTCCGTATTGTTAACCCCTTGCGTTTGGAACCGAGTTATTATTGGTTTCGCGGGCCATTTCGAGGGTCGTTGGAAAGAAGTTGGTCAATTAGAGCGATAGCCCAGAGGGGGGTGAAAAATTACCAATGTCGTGCCGTTTGAAATTCGTCAACTCGTGAACTCGTTTCGTTATTTCATTCCCCATTCCTTTTTATTTTTTTATTTTTTTTTTTATTTACTTGGTTAATTAATTAATTTATTTGCCCACAGTCGCGTGCATTTCTTTCGGTTACCCGTGATTATTAAATTAGCGTTGCGTATGTCACAGAGGCTTAGGTGTACATTTAGACTCGTGTATTTTAATGAAATATTTTTAATGCACGAGGATTAGTCTCGTCCCTCTTTTATCTTTTTAGCTGATGCACCAGGTTTATGTATATTTAATAAAATTGGTCAGTTTCGTGTTTTACGCCGGTTGTACGAAATTAAATTCTCCATTTTTGCCCCCTTTTTTTGGCACGGTTCTGGCGCGGGTATAATTGTTCATTTTACGAAATTGCAAAATATCAGTGGAATTCTTTTTTACGCCGACGCATGCTCGCCGGCGTTTTCGAAAGTAATTAAATACGCCGCGGTGAGAAATTAATTCGCGACCAAACGGCCTCGTCGGAAATTTTGAATATGCGGCATGGGTCGCTACATAGATCCACCTCTATGGAAAAATCGACGGATGCGAATTTAAATTAATGCAAAATATATAGCACGGTTTAATAGACGACTCGTCGGTCGTGCAAGGGGTTATCTACCGATTTACAAATCTTCCGGATCATTTTCCAATTAAAGAATGACCAATTTTCCAATGTAATCTCGATTACTCTCGATTTCATTTAATTTCTGTAGCAAAGAAAATTTGTAGCATTCCCAGATAATTCGAATATTTTGTCAGAAATATTATCTCTAATATAGAAACATAAATTTTTAGTTTTCCTAAAAAAGAGAAAAGAAAATGGAGTATTTTATCAAAAATTTTAAAAGACGATACAAAGTTAATTTAGTGTAAAAATATAAATTTGTAATATTTCTAAAGAAAGAAAGAAATTAGAATATTCTATCCAAAATTGAAATATTTGAAAGATTGCAATATTATGTAGTCAAAAATTTGCAAAGTCTATAAGGGGTAAATTCCGAGATTAACGTCTTTAAATACCAACGCGCTAACAAAAATTCGTGTCTCGAAATACGCGATAATTTGGTGGTTGAAAAAGATCGTACAATGTATCGTACGAAGGCCGGGGTATAGCAGGAATCGTGAAAATTCGAATTATTCGAAAGTATCCGAATTTACAGGCGCGAGTGGCGAGAATGCCGAAATCCGATCGATTATGCGCCAGCTTATTCCGAATTTCTGATAACTATTTGCGGTAACGAGCCGTGCCACGGTGACCGAACGATTTTCACGATTAGCCGAATTTAACGCTTTAAACGTCAAACGAGCGTGGAGCACGCGGCTGTCCAAAGTGCTCGACGTTCGCGCATCGGCGAAATTCGCGGCGGTGCGTCCGCAGGTTGGCCCATAACGCGTCATCAACGCGTTATTTACCGAAAGATCGACCCCACGCACACGAGTTCCCACGTAAATCCTCCACCCTTATCCCCTGTTTCAGTGTTCGAAATGTGACGTGCATCGACGTGTTAATCCCTCTTCTGTGACCCGTGAGGATAACACCCTGACACCTCGATTAACACGATCTTTCTCGTTTGCAGTTTTCATACCATGTGTCTTCTTTCCACTAACAGAGTTAACGGTTAAGATCATTCTTATGGAGCTTCTTTCTCTCTGCATGGAAACGCGTGTGTCGATTATCTCTTTGCTCTCGAGGACGCGAGGCTTTCAAAGATGAATCCTCGACGAGAAAGGAGCTCCCGATGGTGAGTCGCGAGGGGGTTGAATCTTGAAGGATTTTGCGTTTCCAATGAGATCGGTCCAACATTGGATAACGAATAATTTATGTTTACATACGTGAAATTGATTCCCGTGTAATGTAATTAACCCTTTGCGGTCGTGTTAAATTTAGACTTGGATGTCATACTGATTGGAATTAATTTCCTTTGAGACAGCAGTGATATATAACATGCAAGATTACTAAGGGTAAACAAGATTTATTAATTCTTTTGTGAACTTTAGATATATGTGTACACATTAATGGAATGTTTTATATTTTGAAAATTATATTTTATAGTTCTCCATCGTAACGAGAATCATTAACGAGATAGTCGAGTCGAGTTACTTTTCTCTTATTATAATTTATTTATTTATTTATTTATTAACCTTTTGCACCCCTTGAGCGTGATTCGACATCAGTTTTCATCAGTTACACTCGATGTTTTTTAATTCTTTATTTATCGAACAAGAAAACAGGAAATAAATAACTATTTGAATTATTTAAATTCGAAGTATAAATTACAACAATGTTTGAGAGGTATATTTAACATAATCGGTAAACAAAATTCTTAAAAATAGGTAGCAGTCGAGGAACTGTCTTGTGAAATAGATTTTCAATAAAATATTTGATATAGTAGGGGGAATTATTGGCAACAAAATTGAAAAATAATTTGGAGTGCAAAGGGTTAAAGTTGCATTTATTTTTCGGTTATTAATGACCAAATACGTTACAGAATTTACGTAGAATAATTTCTGAATTATATTATTATTACTTTATTCATTAACTGATGTTAGTCCATTTGCATCAAATTTCACGTATAAAAGAAAAGCAGATTATACGTAATATAAAAATATACATAATAAAAATATTTGTTACAAATTATACATAATAGAAAAGTAAATTACACATAATATAACACCGAAGCGTTTATGTGCTTATAAACGCATTGTTCAGGAGGAATAGCTTCAATCAATAATCATCATTAATTGTCTTTTGAAAATTTGTAAAGACCCATAAAAATAATCTATACGATTATAAAAAGTATTTGAGTTTTACATATTTATTATATATTTATTATTGGTATATTTACCCTAACAAAGTATCCCAACATAGAAGAGTTAAAATGTTAAAATAAATAATCTAATTTCTGAATTTCACAAAATTTCACGAGACCACGAAGAATAGCAAAATTGTTCTATTTATTCGATGCAAGTTGATTCCCATAAGCGTAGTTTTAGACTCGCTGATCAGAATTTCACGAAAGCAAAATCCTTTAATTCGTCGAACGAAAATTTGCTCGCGAAAATGGAGCTTTCACAGGCACACACACTGTGATTGGAATTTCGCGGAGTCTCGCGAAATCCTTCGACTCACCCCCGTCACGACCATCGAACTTCGTCGAAGCGTTGCAGAGGGAAGAATCCTGCGGGACCACCGCAGGGTCCTAACGAAGCCCGCGCGACCTGCTCGTAGCCACGGGACGACAGTTGTTTAATTCGGGCCGTATGACGAATGTATCAGCTGCGCTTGGAAAAAGCGGCAGCAATTTCCGCGATAGAAAGTCCGAATTCGGGCGAACGAAAGACAATTAAAAAGCAACGAGCAGCCATGGCCAAGCGTGGATATATTTTATGTCGTCGCTCGGTTATTCCTGGCTCGTGTGGAAATTGCAATTTTCCCGCTCGGATTACGCTTCGAATCAGGCCACGGCCACTCTCTCTCTCTTTCTCTTTCGTTCAGCTTTCCTCGCTTTTAATCGCGTAACCGGTTGCACCACGGAAATCGCCATAATTGATTCGAGAGCTCCTCTAGTTTTTCCTGTTTCCTTTTTTTTTCTCATTTTTCCTGTTCAATGTAGGATGAAATGGACATCTCGGTCGACAGTCGAGTCGTTTGACGTAATTTTTCACCTGGTCCAGGTCTACTTGATGATCGATCGTGAAACGGGGGTGGCCCAGATTTTTCATTTCAGTTTCAACTATGCCGGTTCTGGGACACAGGATTGTGATTGCTCCAAGTTTTCCTTGAATATTTATAACGAAATTTCGGGTACCGTGGGAATGAAGTTTGGGGATTAACGGGGTGAAAGATAGGGAGGGGGGTTGTTTGATGTCGTAATCGTTAGGTATTAACTGTTTCACTGGGGAAACGTAGACTAAATTGTTGGTAGATAAATTGATCGTGTTGGATATTAATGCTCGTTTAATGTATTATAATTTGATTTGGTTAATGACTAATAATTAATACCATGTAGTGTTTCGTTGATCGACTAAAGTTACTATAGAGGGAATTAAAGGGTTTATGTACCATTTCCGAGCATTCGCTGTATTGCGTCCAATGTGTTTGATTAATTATTTTGATTTGTGATTTAATTAATTCGTCCATTTTTATTTTATTCCTTTTGATTGAGTTGGTTATTAACTGTTGCAAATGTATCGGGTTAATGATTGTTCAATATATGTTCGTTTTTAAAAGTCGATATCAGAAGGGGAAGGATTAATACTCCATTTCGAAATATTCGAGATTAATAGCGATGAAAAATTAAATTCTGTAGTATTCTGTAAAATTCAAAATCCGTTATTTATTTTTCATATTACGTTATCACGTGTATTAATAAAATAACATACCTTTTCTTCGAAATTTCATGCGCATGTCAAAGATTAGTAGAGTGAGATTCAACTATATTTATATAAAACTTCCTTTTTTTATTTATTTTATATATTAATATTTTACAAAGTTTGCATTTACAAAGTTTGATGGTATAATTTGGGCTACCCTGCGATGATATACTTCAAATTTATGAACACTAGACTAGAAAGTTTGCATTAAAAATCACGAGGACCAGGTGGAAACTTAGAATATTTATTTCGTTAAATTTCATTAATTTAAAAGTATTAAAATTCCTAGAAAAATTGTTTGAATTAAATATTATTCTCTGAGTCGCTGTATCCGTTGACAAATTATTTTGCAATCAATTGCAAATAGTTAATATCACCAAAATTAACGAAAAATGCGAAACATAATATACGCAGAAATATAATACATATTCGAAACGAATAAACGAAAGAGAGAGCTTCATTTACAATCGTATCAGTTTAATGATCGATAACGAATTATATCGTCCGATTAAAATCCATTTGCAATGCTTTTTTAGCGAAACAGGATTATTCTCTTTGCAACGCGTGCGACGGGGTGAAAACGTGTATATAACAGGGGTTGAAATGAATTTGATTTTAGTTACATTACTAATGCGGGTGGTGATTCTCCGTAAAAAAAGAATAAAAACAGAATAAAAAGGAATATAATCCAATCTTCCTTTACGGGACATTCGTAGAATGTGTCTAATTATCCCAGAAATTTTTCTGCGATTAATCTTTTCAAGCTTCCTTTTATTTTCGTAAATAAACTATACAAGTCCCTCAGAAAATAGAGAAAAGGATGTAAATAACCATTAACCGTTTTATTTTATCAATTAATATTCGCGTAACCATAAATGCAAAAGCTTCCCATTTTTGCGAATACTTAAACAGATTCTCTTCTCGATTATCTATTATCAAATCTACGAACGGTACTTCAGTTTTGTCTGATTAAACAATTAGAATTATTTACTGAAATTATTTCATAAAAATTGACGCAATTCTCAGAATCAGACGATACACGTAATATTTTTTAAAAACCAAGTCCCAAATATCAAGAACGATTATTTCAAGCATCTTCAGTTCCTTCTTTCACGAAGAATCATCCCCTAAATCACAGGACACCGTTTGCATAAATAACACTGGTTCACTGGTAACTTTCATCGAGGCGTTTCAACCTCTGGTACAAGAAGCGTGTGCTGTGTGTTGTCGATTGCATTACTCTTTACCGGCATGCAAGCGATCGGTGAAGACTTTTATTTTTCAAAATAAAAGTGCTGAGCACATATGATGACAGTGTTTCGGGTGTCTGTTGCAGTACGGCAGTCCCGGCTCGGGGTGGCGACATCTTAACGCGAAGTGGCGTTCGCCTAGGTATTATTTGTACATATATTATATATTTATTTACCATATGTTATACGTACATTTTATATGTATATATATACATATACATAAAGAAGAAAAAACATCACGTACTATCACGCATCGTTCGCGGCGTTCGCTCAGATGATTAATTCGCATCGTGTAACTCGTGTAACAAGAATCGACAAGCGGACGTTCTTGACGAAGCTTCTTTTTTTCCATTTTATGTATTAATATTATGCCTCTGTCAATATGTGTCGAAGAATAAACGTTGTCGTTCTCCGGCGTTTGTTTCAATTCCAATCGCAGCGCAGCCATCTATGGCACTCGTTCCATTTAAATTCGTCCAACAAACGATCGGGGATAACAATTAAGAGTTTCTTGTTTTTTCTTTTTTCTCCATCTCTGTCTTCCATTTTCTTTTTATCTCTCTTTCTCTATTTTTTTTTTTAATAATGATTCGGCTTTACGTGTCGATTCTATGCCTCGTTGGAGGCACAGCACGTTCGCGCTGTACATACCGTTCGTTTTGCATGAGTATCTGTACTTTGGCGCAAATTAAACCGCAAATAAACCGTTCTGGCATACACTATGTCGTCCCCCCTTTTGTTTACCTCGATCATGCACGATCTCACCAGCGATAATTCTCTGTGGCAATGCGACCAGCGGGTACGAACTTCAACCCTTGAATCCGTTTCCACGATCTTCTGTATCGGCTGAGTTATGGCTGTCTGACCTCTTATCTTTACTTGCGTTTAATAGTGGATATACAGTGAGTAATTTTAGCGCGGTAACTGGGTAATTTGTCAAATTGTAATTATGCTCGCGGTGAGGAAAGAGAAAAATGTCCCGTTGTATGCTGAATCGCTGTGTGGGGCTTGGGTTAGGATACATGCAAACGTGTATGTATAATTTACTATGCTCGTGCGTTATTTATTTCGGTTAATTTTATTTTCCGAATTTTTATAATTTCCGAATTAGATGTTGGAAACTTAGGAAATGAGATATGCAAACGTTCGGATATATTGTAATTTAGTTTTCCAAATATTTTTCTTCGATATTACTTTGTTTTTATTATTATCGTTGTTATAGTTGATTTTTTCTTTTTCTTTTTTTTTTGTGAGTTATCCAAGTTTTTTTTCATCTGCTGGTATAGTTAGTTTTATGTAGGATTTATATAAGTTTGGAGATTGAGGTGTATGTACATGATAATAAACGTGTTTGGGTACAGGAGTGTTGTTAAGTTGATGGGGTAACTTGTAGACAAAGTAAGTATGATATCAGTAGTAAGTATAATATACAGTAATATATATTAATTTAGGAATGAGTCTCCCTGAGATTTTTAAGGGTACGTGTTTCAAATTCAATTGATCAAATATTCCTGTAAATTTGATCCAATTTATTCTACCCTCGCACAAAATATTTTAATGGCAAAAGATTCTATAGGTACAGCCCTGAGAGGAATATTCAGAGAATCACATTACCAGATATTACGAAATAAAACGTAGCTTCTTTTTCGATATTTATAATACATAATAATTTCCAAAAAATAGTAAATATAAAATCATAAATATCCATTACCCAACAAAAATCTAATTCTCTGAAGATAAAGTAGAACTCTAGACCTTAACTCGTTTCTTAATATTTTATTAATTAATTTAAGGTATTTGATAAACAATTTTATTAAAATGCAGTAGAATTCTATCAAATTTTAATTAATCCCCGATTAATCGAACTCGCCAAGTCGCGAACTACTATCGCCTGGACCAAACATCGTACATAACCTAGAAAATCACTGAACTTCCATTATCCCCAAACTGTTTCTCCTCTAACGATTTCATATAAATGGAATTCTGCTGTACACGTTCCTGTAATTTCCTTTGAATTTTCCAACTTGCCGGGTTTGCAGTCGGACACTTACATCCACCTTTGTCTCTACCCCAGTTTAAGGGTTGAAGCTACTATCCGCTGGCTATGTACAGTAGGCAGCTCGGAAGAAGTCACTCGTGATTGGCTGCCAATCACTGGGCAGAGATAGACACGCACGAACTTTCTCAAGTCCTTGATTAGCAATAACGAGTATTACCCACATCAGATCTCTATGCCATAATTACCTTTGATAAGCTACGCCTACCTTGAGCGACATGTCTCATGACGAGCGATGAGTTTGGTTATTGGAATTGCTTCAAGCAAACACTTAGGACGTAGAATCACATACAGAACAAAAATTTGAACTTGTACGAATGATCAAACCCACTGCTTATCATGGGACCTTCTTATCCCTAAATAAGTTCCACTTCATAGAGAAGCCTTACGCTGTCAGAAGCAAAGTAGCGTGCATATATCAACAAATAAGTTTACAGCGAAATATTTTAGAATTTTCTGCAGCAATTGCATGGTAAAGTTCAGTATTAAAGTTAAATAATCTACATAACCATGTTTGGATAAAAACAAGTCGTAGGCCAAGTGGCTAACCAGTTAGATACTCCGCTAACTCGAAACAATAGACGTAGACTCTTATCGAAGAGAGACAGTATAACCGGGTGACTTCTTCCGAGCTCCCTATGGTACCTACGATGATTAGATGAAAGTTCATTGGCGATAGCGAGGAGAATATTTTTCCTCGCTTGTCCAGGTGTATATCAGCCCTCGCGAGAGTCCGTTTTATCGGCGTGCGTGCTCCCAAGTTTGCCCGGTCGATTTCGAGATTGCAGCGTGCTGGCAACGAGTAGTTAACTACATGCAGCTTGTATCGCGGCACCGAGATACCACTCGGGGCGTCGGGAGGGGGCACGTGTTACTCCATATAATAGCACGCTTAAACCTATCCACCGTGACTTTTTTAAAGCCGTTCGCTCTGATACACGTTTTCCGGCAGTAATCGGAGGAGAGCTCGCGAAACGCGTCGCGACTGCTAATGAGCTTGGCCGCCGCTCGTGGCGCTGCGGTCGCGATCCCGGTTCTATCGTTGGAAACCCGGCCCTAGGGATGTGTATATAATGGCCGCTGGAAGCGAGTCGACCAATCCGTGACTGTTTGAAAAAGCTCGCGAGTATCTAGCCGCGGGTTAAACAGGATTTTGGTTACGCGAATTATACAAAAACGTGTAACCGTAGTTTGGCATGTTTTTGGAACGGTGCTTCGGGGCTTTCCCTTTTCGAACGGTCCTGCGGTTTTCCGCGAATGCTTGATCGTGTCGAGGATTCTTTTTCGGCAGTCTGGTTTGTTTTTTTCCGATCGGTATCGCGGATCTGAGGATTTTTACCTCCTGTTTTCGGCTCTCCGATGATTTTTCGAAGCTTTGGAATTGTCGTTAATCGGGAAAAAGTAGAGTTATGGAAACTACGGGGACTCTTGAAAATATGGGTCGCAAAAGTTGGTGAATTTCGAGTATGAATGTGTGCATAGATTTCTAGAAGTCTGGAATAAATAATTAATTACTCGAGAAATAATTGAGAAATTATAAAAAATACGTGGGAATTTTAAAATATCGCTATTTTAATTTCTATAATCCTTTTTTTCTAGTTAATTCTTCGAGGATGATGTTTGTGTACTGTACAGGTTCTCGCGACGTCAGACTTTGTTTAGAAAAATGTTTGGATATTATTTATGATAGATGAAGACATTGTCAAATAATTTTGCAAATTAAATATCTTGTCAAATTAAATACGCAAACGTTGATTTAATCTGTATTCACCCCAAAAACCTATATTTTGCAGAATATTTTCTGTCATGGGAGGAAAGAAATTGGGTTAATGGTTATAATCGTTGAGAAAAATTGTAAACTTAAAAATCCCCAGTTTCTATAGCTGTAAGACTCAACTTTCCAATTCGTGGACAGTTCAGGAGCTTCGAAACTCTGCTTATATTTGATAAAATCTTCAGAGCCCAGATATCCGAGGAATCCGAAACACCATCAAGCTCGAGTAAAATTTACTTTCTCCTTGGCCGTTTATTAAATTATTCCATCACTCGATTCTTACTTTCCGAAGTAACGAAGCAGTCCAGCCTTTCCTCGAGATGCAAGTCCAACCCTCCTAACGTTACCAAGATTTACCTGAACAATTACCTCGCCAAAGCCTCCGAGGACTCGCAACAAACGACAGATTAACGTCTCGAAGCATTCTCGAGCTTTCCGTTGATTAAACTCCGGCGCTGTTTATTGCCATAAAAATTCCGGCCAACCGTAAAGATATTTCAACGAGCGAATTAGCAAAAATTTGCATGCGGGTAACGTATGTCGGCCATGACATGGGAGCACGACATTTGCAGTTCTTCGATACTCCGGTCATTCGCGAAAATATTTGCAGTCGCTCGCGAAAGTATTTAAACGCTTCCAAAATTTGTCACAAAAGAAACACGCAAACTGGACTCGAATTTCTGAAATAATACTGCACTATGAAATAATACTGCACTAAAGCAAGATATAGATAAAGATATGCAGACAAGTCTGATAGACGCGTGGGTAAAATAATTTAAAAAATGCGAGGAAAAATTAATATTAAATTAAAACAAAAATAACGAATGCATTCGAACACTTTTGTTGTCCTCGCGAAAGATAGTCTATATTTAATACTCCACAAATTTCCAAATTATTTTCCCTAATTTTACGCACGAAATCCGATCACTCGTATTTTATTTTCTAAATTCGAGTCTGGCGTTGAACAAGGTTTCGTTTGTTGAAAATCCATCATTGGGATTGTTCGAATACTTTCTCGATCGAGCGAAATCCCATCGACCCTTTGAATTAAGAAATCGCACTTTGCATGATACTTTTCTGTCGCTACACGATTTTTCATTTTTGTTCGACACTCTATCCTTGTGGCACTGACACTATTTTTGAATGTACCTTCCAACGTAGGCGTAGATGGAAACTGACTCTCTCTGTTTCACCGCGCCTCTCTGTTTAACGCACATCTCTGTGTGCCGCACCCTAGAGTAGTTTCCACATACACACACACATACGCACACACATTGTGATTAAACAATAATTAAAATGTTAATCCGAGTATTTAGTAGCGCTGGCTTGCAAGTAGAGGCAGCGTAAGATGGTATCAAGTGTTTAACAAGTATCGTGAACAAGTCCACGTTAATAAATAATGTTCTTTAATGGGAGTAGCATTAACCGGTATGTGTACTGAGAGAAAACGTAGGCTGATATCGAATCGTGACTAATATACCGTGATTAATACGAGTAAGAGCATTGAGGCGGGCACTGAACGAACGATCGGATGAGAAGGGCATTAAGTCTGGGGCGCCCTCTGTCCCGCGCGGAAAACGATAGAATGCCCAGCGAGTTGCGAGTTAATTAAATTTATGTCGATTCCCATTTTGACCGTTTGTCGAGGCAGCCTGGTCTCGATTGTAGGTGGATTTTGAGCTGAAGGACGTGGGACGAGGGCGAAGGAAGCCGGGAAAAGGAAGAATAATAACGAGGTTTTGGCCCACTGTTTGTCAGCTCAACTCTCTGTTCTTTCCTCTGCAAATGAACCCATTTGTATTCAGTCGTACGGCTAATTCGTCCCTGCTCGATATCCACGCCTTGGGGTCGGGCTCTGGGTACCCGGGACCAACTGCAGGATGATTATTTTTAATACCAGAGCGATTAGAACGCGATTCGCAGCACGTGTCTGCTGCTCTTCGCGCTGCTTCCGGTTCAGCGCTGCTTCTGACGTCGATACCGTGCCTGGTCCCGATTAAGCAAATTGCTTGTTTGCGTTGCGAGTTACGTAGCAGACGAGGATGTTCGCGTTGAATTCGAATGACGGAGTTTCGACGATTATGCATGCACGTTGGGACGACGATTGGATGTCCTAAAAGTTGAAAATAAATCGCAGTAAAAGTGAAAATGTGAGATTATAATTTATAATAGTATAATAGTCGAATGAATTTCGTATTGAAGTTTCGACTGGACTTTTTATCTCTGGGAAATCTTCCTTTCTTTGAGTAAATTTGTATGGGTCATTTCGAATTGAATTCGACGTTCTTTTAATTTAATTTGACAGAGAAATGTAGACGTTATTGATTAGAATTGTATTAATTGTATTTGCATTAATTTGTATTAAAATTGTATTAATGTTTGAGTAGCGTTTATGAGTAGGTGTTTGACTATGATTCAATTTGGATAAAGCGTCGAATATTAACCCTTTGCACTCGAGAGGTGAGCTTTAGTCGCCATTTTATAAAATTTGGAAGATCGATGTTAATTAATATATCAAATTTGAAATAACGTAACAGTGTGCGAGGTATCGAAATCAAATAATTCTACGTGTTAATTATTTTAGGTGAGCTTTAGTCGCCATTTTATAAAATTTGGAAGATCGATGTTAATTAATATATCAAATTTAAAATAACGTAACAGTGTGCGAGGTATCGAAATCAAATAATTCTACGTGTTAATTATTATACGATTTCTTATTTAGTGCTCAAAAAATATCGTCAGTTTTATAGCAGAAAATTTTTCAACTCGTACCCTTCGTTAGCTAAAAAGATCGTCGAGCGCAGAGGGTTGAACTATTTATTAAAATTTAAAAATTATTATTCAAATGTGTAGTTGATAATTTTAATTTTAATTTTAATTTTGAGACAATTTTGTTATTATATAATTCTTTATTTACTGCTCAAAAAGTATCGTCAGTTTTTTAGTAGGGAATCTTAGAATTTCTATTCTTCTCTAGCCAAAATATCGTCGAGTGCAAGGGGTTAATTTAACATAAATTCGAAAGAAAAGAAGGTGTCCCGGAGATGAAGTTTCGCTGAATTTTGATACAGCAAGTTTATATATTTCAGAAGTATTAAATTGAATTTTAGGATGTTGGTTGAGCTGCTGCGGAGTATAATTTGGTTTTTGTCGAAGTTTGCATAGTTTAATTAATACGAAATAGAACGGGGTAGTTCGGTGTATACAAATTAGATTTATTATAACAAGCTGCAACGAAATAATAAAGCAGAGCAAGGTAGAATTGGCTACTGATATCCAGGAATAAAGTTTACGAGATCACCGGGACTCAAAATTGACGTAACTTTGTAGGTAACCTTATTAAGTCGGAAGATATGATAGTAAAACGGGAAAATTCTGAACTTGTCAGTCGGATTCCTAGAAAAGTATATTAAGATTTATTTTAGAAGAGAAATTTTTAGATGGTAAGGCAAATAGATATAATAAAAGCATATGGTTCCATTACAAGAAGTAATAACATCCAGGTATTTCTACTTGATATCCTTCCAAAAAATTCTCCCTCCAGTGCAATCAATTTTTACTGGAAAAATTTATTTCTTCCTTTCGTAGTCTGCGAAATCGAAACATATAAAAATGAAAATTAACGTGATAAGAAATAATTGCAATTAATGGAATTAAAAATTAATCAATTTCTTTTCGAGAACTAGTTAATAACAGAGGAAATCTTAGAAGAGATAATTCTTTATCTATACTATGTTATTTTAAATTAAATAATAAATTATAATATATTGACCCACTATAATGTCACATGATTTTCAAGTCACATATAATTTTTCCTATTTTATTCTATTTCTCTATCGTCTACTATTTAATTAATGTTTAATTAATTATATTAATTATACCCTTACTAAGTAACTTGAATCTTATTAATTTTGCTCGAAAAATTTATTTCTTCCTTTCGTAGGCTGTGCATATAAAAAGAATTAAAACATGTAAAAATGAAAATTAACGTGATAAGAAATAATTGCAATTAATAGAATTGAAAATTAAACAATTTCTTTTCGAGAACTAGTGATAATAACAGAGAAAATCGTACAGTAGATTTACTATATTATTACTACATAGTATATTATTTCAAATTAAATAATAAATTATAATATATTAACCCTATATAATGTTACATAATTTGCAAGTCACATATAATTTTTCCTACTTTATTCTATTTCTCTGTCATCTACTGTTTAATTAATTATATTAATTATACCCTTCCCAAGTAATTTATATCTCGTTAATTATAAATGAATTCCGAAATTCAGAACTGAAGTGAAAAACTGTAACCAATAATTACCTGCTTGCACCATAAGCAGCGAAGCTTCTGATTATAGAAGGTTAAGCCAAACACAAGAGCCAGAAGAGCCATCGACTCCGAACCATCCAAACAACCCTCGTTCAACCCTCGATGAATTTTACAACCGAGCACAATCTAGGAACGGAAGAGGGTGTACCAATAGCTAGACGTTAAAATTGTGTAGAAATCCATTAAATGTAGTTGAAAAGTTATATCGTTGGAATAATTACGACCACCGGTGGACCTGTTCCATTCTTGCACGCACAAAGACACGCGAAACGCGGAATTCACGAGGTTTACCCCGGTGATTGATGCACGCGCGCTACTTTGTCCCGCGAAATTGGCGGGTAAACGTGGAAGAGAGCGAAAAATGGTGGAAACGGAAAGACTCGCGATAGAAATTCGAGCCAATTTATTTGGCAATTGAAGCTTCAATTACTTTTCCAGCCGGCCTGCGTACGAGGCTCAGTTTTTTCTTCATCGCGGCTCCCTTTTCACCCCCATTCGCTCACCCCCGTCCACGTTTTTGTCCTTCGCAGGGAAACGTCCACCATTTCGTCTCATCTGTTTTGGATTTTACGCTATCATCACGACCCCGTCCCCTTCCTCTCTCCTTTTATCCCCGTTTGTCTCCATCATCGCCGACGAATTTTACCCGCTCTATATTAAAGTCTATTCCTCTATCACCCTCGCGCATTCATCTCGAGAAATTTCATAGTTTTCGGAAATTCCACCTTTCCTCTCTATTCGTACCTCGCTTCACCCTCGTACTCGATATTCGCGCCGCTCATCCGCCATTGTCCGCGCGATTAAATTCCAGATTTCCTTTTTCTCTCTCAAATCACGCGTCCCTCGTACGTTTGCGCGAGAAACAATCTGTTAAATATTTCTATCGATCTATTAGGGTATTCTGCTTCCTCGTTTCTCACGATTTCGAATTTAAAGACGATTAAATTCCAGATTTTTTCGCGGAAATCGCGCGTCTCTGGCACGTTTATACGAGGGATGATGGGGTAAAAATTTCTATTGGTTTAGGAGGATATTCGTTTTCCTTCCTTTTCGGATTATACGATGGTGTTTTATATATTCCAGCTGGAATTTATTTTTTCAGAGATATTTCAATGTATTTCGTGTGAAATTTGGCATTTATTCGTGATGTATGTGTTGGTTCTTGTAAATTAAATTTGGGTTGTTGCGTATCCTTGATTGTACAATATTTTGCGAATATACTATATAATTAACTCTAGGTTTATGAAACGAGTCGAAATAACTAGTTTTTGATTTTTTGATTTTTACGTGGACTGAAAATGTGTAATTGCTTTTGACTAAATTAACACTGGCTTTTATAGAGACACAGTTTTAATTAGGTATATATTCTACATACATATTAGCTTATGTTGCAGTTATTAGTAGCTTCAATGTCAACCTGTCACTGATGAAAAACGTAAATCGGTATTTTTCATTTTTTATTTTGCAAGCATTAAAGACGATAATTCTCATCTTATGCGTAAATATAAATTTTCAGTAAAAGACATGGTATAATAAAATATTTCTATTGCTCTCAATAGGTTATATATATAATTCGCGAAATTTTCGAAAATATTTAAGAACTGAGATTCGATCTATTTCGCACTATACTGCTAATAATATACAAAGAGAAAAATAGGCCGAAAATTTTAATCCTTTCCACTTTCTTTATCTTTCACGGAAAAATAGTAATTCGAAGACTTTCTGTCATAAAGTCGACGATATTTTTAAAACGGTTAATAAGAAATCGTATGCAAATTAAGACGTAGAATCATTTTACTTTAATATTCCACGCTGAGTTAATTTTAATATAATAATAACGCATCGTTGGGTTTATATAAATTTCAAATTTGATATATTGATTAACATCGATCTTTAGAATGTGATTAAATGACGACTGAAAGCGCAAAGGGTTAATATTAATCGCGAAATATTAATAATAAATAATCGCGAAGTTTTTCTTATTCGAACGTTGAATCGGATAAACCGGATTCGCAAAGAAAGATAACCTAAACGCACTTATCACGTTGCTATTGTTAGATACCCCAGCCGGTCTTTTCTTTGTTCAACTCGGGAACCTGTCTAGCTCGTTGAAACTTCCTACACCGGGACAGAACGTTGTCTTTCAGCTTCGTGTTCGGTGTCAGGAATACTTAGAAGCAGCGTGGAATTAGATATATTTCAATAGCGGAATAATATAGCCACGTTTCCATGAAGCTATATTTACATCGAATCAGAATCCATAGGAATAATTTCAGCGACGTTGACGTATTTTACTTGTGAATAAAGTATCAGTTGAAAATTTCCATCGAAACTTGGAATTGTAAGAAATAATACAAATGAATCACGTCACGGTATATACGATAACGATAATTTTATCGTGTTAACATTAAACGTACCGGTACTTTACACACACCTATTCTTATCATAAGGGGTCAAATGATCCCTTATGAAATAAACATTCATTTTTCGAAAAAAATTATTAATTTATTAAAGAAAATAATTCGCAATATAACTTTAGATTTATAATAAAATAATCAAACATGAATTTTTATTTTTACAAATAAAATATTTAATTAAGATACGTACCGGTACTTTACACACACCTATTCTTATCATAAGGGGTCAAATGATCCCTTATGAAATAAACATTCATTTTTCGAAAAAAATTATTAATTTATTAAAGAAAATAATTCGCAATATAACTTTAGATTTATAATAAAATAATCAAACATGAATTTTTATTTTTACAAATAAAATATTTAATTAAGATACGTACCGGTACTTTACACACACCTATTCTTATCATAAGGGGTCAAATGATCCCTTATGAAATAAACATTCATTTTTCGAAAAAAATTATTAATTTATTAAAGAAAATAATTCGCAATATAACTTTAGATTTATAATAAAATAATCAAACATGAATTTTTATTTTTACAAATAAAATATTTAATTAAGATACGTACCGGTACTTTACACACACCTATTCTTATCATAAGGGGTCAAATGATCCCTTATGAAATAAACATTCATTTTTCGAAAAAAATTATTAATTTATTAAAGAAAATAATTCGCAATATAACTTTAGATTTATAATAAAATAATCAAACATGAATTTTTATTTTTACAAATAAAATATTTAATTAAGATACGTACCGGTACTTTACACACACCTATTCTTATCATAAGGGGTCAAATGATCCCTTATGAAATAAACATTCATTTTTCGAAAAAAATTTAAAAATTAATTGCAATTTTGCATAGGTACTAGTGTAATGCCATGTATGTCTCAATAGAAAATTTTTTTCATTGACCTATGGTGCAAAAATTAATTGCAATTTTGCATAGACTCGTATAATGCTATATAGGTCTTAATAGAGAATTTTTTTCATTGATCTATAGTCTAAAAATTAATTGCAATTTTGCATAGGTACTAGTGTAATGCCATGTATGTCTCAATAGAAAATTTTTTTCATTGACCTATGGTTTAAAAATTAATTGCAATTTTGCATAGGCACTCGTGTAATGCCATATAGGTCTCAATAGAGAATTTTTTTTCATTGACCTATGGTGCAAAAATTAATTGCAATTTTGCATAGACTCGTATAATGCTATATAGGTCTTAACAGAGAATTTTTTTCATTGATCTATAGTCTAAAAATTAATTGCAATTTTGCATAGGTACTAGTGTAATGCCATGTATGTCTCAATAGAAAATTTTTTTCATTGACCTATGGTTTAAAAATTAATTGCAATTTTGCATAGGCACTCGTGTAATGCCATATAGGTCTCAATAGAGAATTTTTTTTCATTGACATATGGTGCAGAAATTAATTGCAATTTTGCATAGACTCGTATAATGCTATATAGGTTTTAATAGAGAATTTTTTTCATTGATCTATAGTCTAAAAATTAATTGCAATTTTGCATAGGTACTAGTGTAATACCATGTGTGTCTCAATAGAAAATTTTTTTCATTGACCTATGGTTTAAAAATTAATTGCAATTTTACATAGACAGTCGTATAATGCCATATACGTCCCAATAGAGAATTTAATCTAAAATATTTTAATCTAAAATACAGGAAAAAAAAGAATTTAGTAAAAACGGTATTACTGTCATTAATAAATATTAAAAAATATTGGAAATGTTTAAAAATTAGAAAGGAAAACATGCATTTAATACTTCTCATATTGCCTCGCCATATTAAATCTATATTCTTGAAGATCATAATGGAACCATCAAGTTAATGAATGATTGAGATTGTTTCCGTAGTTGCTAAAATGATTAAAAATTCAGCGTCACTTTGCTACAATTATATATCGTAATACAACTTTCTAATTTAAGTTGTATTATACTTTGACATAACTTCCTGTCTTGGCTGAGAAACTTGGTTGCTCTCTATTACTATCACTTGATGGAAAATAGCAGAAATTGTGCTTTGATATATAACCTGGTAAATGTATTATCACCAGAAATTCTTGTTGAATTCTTTATCGAAATTTTTTCTTTCTAAATATCTAATCTCCAAGTGTCAGCTTACGACTATCTCACATAAAACTATTTATAAAGTAATCAGGACACTTAACGATATGACAACGATATGTCAAGTATCAAACATCTTACATAATAAAATCTTCTGCAGTCAAGATTTGTAAAATCTGAAATCATCTGAAATCATAGCAGCATTAGTAGATGCACCAAACTGATTTAGAAAGGATGACTAGGTAAGAAATTAAGGGATTTATCTGGAGGATAATTCTCAAAACTCAATGAAATTTAATCTAAATTGTGCAATTGTACATTTTATCTACGCAAGTACTATTTTATCAAGATAAACTAATCTATCTAATCTTCAAGTACTGCCTTGACAAAAAGTTTTTAACCAAACTCGATTATTTTCTGCTGGACGATAAACAGAAGTTTAAATTACATTTTTCTTCGCTTCGTATCTCCATCTGAAGTACATAAATTATCAAAACACATCGTTTGCTACATCGAAAAAGTTGACTTCAGATAATTTCGTGTTATCGTATTTATTAATGAATTTATAAATTAATCGAGACATCTGAAGTGACCACTCTAGCTTGACATAAATCGTGGAAATCGCTCGAAGCTTGAAATATGTAGGTGTTTTACGTAACAGGACCTACCCCAAGATTGACCTGAGAAATGCTTCGCGAAATCAGCGGATCCGAGATCCGGCGATGGTGGAAGCACCTATGGGTGAAGCAAAGGCGGTTAGCGAAGGTGGGTAGGAAGCGGAATTATTTATCAGGGTGACAATCATAGGGGCTAATTCCAGCAGCCTGATCGGCGGGTCCGTGGTACTGGCGTCGTCTGTTTCACAGAGGCGCCTGGGCGGGTTGATAATTAATTCGCCGTAAAATAGGGAAGGCCTCTCCCCGCGGGCTGAGGGTGCCGGCGGTCGTATATCGCGGCGAAAGCTGTAATGCGAGGTTATTAACGATCCTGTCGTCGTGGAACTCGCCGTTCTGCTCACGCGTTACGTAACGACGCGGCAATGCCTCAATCCGATAACGTGGCCGCATTCACGTGACGTCAATACGTTTACGTAAACCGGACGATCGATCCCCCGCGTTTTTTGGCAGACGTAACGCTCTTCTTGCCGCTCCGATTGTCTTACGTCGCTATTGTTCCAACACGCGTGTCATCCTTTTCTTTTTCTTCGCTTCCTTTTCCTTTTTCCTCGGTTCATCTTCGTGGGTTGAGCGAGGATCGAAGTATTTGGAAGAGAGAATTAATACTTGGTGTTCGGTGGGTCCATGGTGGGTACCAGTAGCGATTTTTTGAAAATTTGAACAATGTTAATAATAAATAATGGAGAACATTGCGAAATAAAAATTGCGCTTTTGTGGGTGGGTGAGGATCTTAGTGTCTGAAAGGGAGAATTAACACTCGCTGTTTGGTGAGTCCATGGTAACGATTTTTTGAAAATTTGAACAACGTTAGTAATAAATAATGGAGAACGTTGCGAAATAAAAATTGCGCTATTTTGCGTGTCATTCTTTTCTTTTTTCTTTTTCTACGATTCATTTTTGTGGGTGGGTGAGGATCTTAGTGTCTGATAGGGAGAATTAACACTCGCTGTTTGGTGAGTCCATGGTAACGATTTTTTGAAAATTTGAACAACGTTAGTAATAAATAATGGAGAACATTGCGAAATAGAAATTGCGCTATTTTTCCTATCATTCTTTTTTTTTTTTTTTTCTTCGATTCATTTTTGTGGGTGGGTGAGGATCTTAGTGTCTGATAGGGAGAATTAACACTCGCTGTTTGGTGAGTCCATGGTAACGATTTTTTGAAAATTTGAACAACGTTAGTAATAAATAATGGAGAGCATTGCGAAATAAAAATTGCGCTATTTTTCCTGTCATTCTTTTCTTTTTTCTTTTTCTTCGATTCATTTTTGTGGGTGAGTGAGGATCTTAGTGTCTGAAAGGGAGAATTAACACTCGCTGTTTGGTGAGTCCATGGTAACGATTTTTTGAAAATTTGAACAACGTTAATAATAAATAATGGAGAACGTTGCGAAATAAAAATTGCGCTATTTTGCGTGTCATTCTTTTCTTTTTCTTTTCTTTTTTCTTTTTTTTTTTTGGTTCATCTTCGTGGGTTGGGTGAGGATCTCAGTGTCTGAAAAGAGGAATTAACACTCAGTGTTCCATGGATTCATAGCGGATCCATGGTAACGATTTTTCGAAAATTTGGACAACGTTAATAATTGGAGACCATTGCGAAATGAAAATTGCGCTATTTTTCGTGTCATTCTTTTCTTTTTCTGTGGTTCTTCTTTGTAAGTTAGGTGAGGGTCCGAGTATCTGAAAGGGAGAATTAACACTTCCTGCTTGGTTGGTCCATGGTGGGTACCAGTAACCATTTTTTGAAAATTTGGACAACGTTAATAATTGGAGACCATTGCGAAATGAAAACTGCGCTATTTTTCGTGTCATTCTTTTCCTTTTCTTTGGTTTATCTTTGTAAGTTAGGTTAGGATCGGTGTTTCTGAAAAGGAGAATTAACACTTGGTGTTCGGTGGGTCCATGGTGGTTACCAGTAAGGATTTCTTGAAAATTTAGACAACCTTAATAACAATTAATGGAGAACATTGCCAACTGAAAATTGTACTATTTCTTTTTCATTATATTGTTTAATAATTCATTATATTCTTAGAATATTGGAAACTTTATTGTGATCTGAATGCATTATATAAAATGTACTAAGGTTGTTGTGTGATATTGTGATATTGTGAGTATTAGTTTAGGGTTGTACGAATTATTGACAGGGTTTAGTATTTAGTTACATCTTTTGGATTTTCTTGAATTTTTGGGACAAGATCGATGATTAATCTCTAATGACTATGCCTGTGTTAACACGGTTTACTTCGTCTTCTGAGGTTACGTAAAATCGTATATTCTGACATATTGCAACTATATTTTTTAAAATATTAATTTTTATGTAATTTTAATCTGTATGTAATACTATAAAACAATAAAAAATTCGAGAATTTTTCACCGATTTTTGTAATAATAATTTAATTCTCCAGGTATTAATTTCTGATATTTAAAATAAATTTCTAATCCTCGTTTTTCCGTGGAGTTAATCATAAAGCACTCAGTATACTTTCTTTTTTTACCTATTGGTCTCAACCTTGTTATTCCATAAAAATTTAACAGGTCTTCTTAAAAAATATATTGCATTCTTTATATATTTCTTGTTCTTAGATATTCGTTCCATGTATCAACGTAAATCTAGGCATTAAAATTTAGTGCATTGTGTGTTGGTATTAAGGAAGCTTTAAAAGAGTGTCTTGTCGAACTCTGAAAAATAGGTAGTGACACGACTAACGAATTGATGGCCCCGGGTGGCCCTCCCAGGACCTGGGTAACTCACCTCGATAACTGAGAGGGTTTGGCAAGATGATGGGATAGGTCAGTGGAGGAACTAGGCCCAAAGGGGAATAGACCTCGTGTCAACACGTCTGGCTCTATTGGCTGTGTAAATGTCGGATCCTAGCAATTCGCAGGAGCTATAGAATAATATCTCCTGCAGTATAATGCAATTTTTTAATACTGACCCTTGGGTCGAATAACCGACTGTAATATAAAAATTTGTGTTACCTTTTATGGAATAAAGGAAAACACTATTCTATTATTATACTAGCAATTATCTTACTATAAAATAGCATTCTTATTATAAGCATTGTTTGATCAATCATTTCAATAATAGCAATTTTTGTTTGGAAAAATTATTTCATCTGTCGTGGAAAAAAATTCTTCATAATCGAGGCCTGATTTTATTAGAACCTAATTCCAGCTTCCTTTAATTAATATATTTTATTTTAATTCTGAGTAAATAAAGTTCTTCAAATTTTTGAGAATTTGTTTCCACGAAAAGAATGTCTTTCAGTGAGAAAAATTAATATCGAAGTATTAAATTATGCAACTAAGGCCCCCTTGAAAAGTGTTTCAATTAGTATACATAATTCAGCGAACGACGAGATTCTCTGTCACGCACAAGGTTCATCGAGTTTGCGAAATTGCGAATTTCTACGTTCCAAAGTTCGAAAGCCTGTGCCCTCTAGTCCCAGGAAGTTACAAGGGTTTCAATTTGTACCATTCAAATCCAGACGATGCTTCCTTCCCTTACGATTAATCTAGTGTGGCGTCAAGATCGATCGATGAGCTCTTTCTGGTCCGGGGCTGGGTTAAGTCCGATCATCGACACACTAGCCTTAATTACTCTGCTCAGCAAGTTGCTCGTCAATCGGAAAGCTTTCTGCTCGTGCCTGGAAGAAAAGTGATGGAGCATCGAGATTAGCGATTCTATCTTAAAGACGTCTTAATGGTTACACAATCCATTTTCTTCCAGGAAAAAAGTCGATCGAATTAAGTCCATAGTTGAATGCTCAAATTGAATGTTGACTCGAATATTACTGGTAGGAGTAAAGTGTAATTCGTTTAATTTGAGTTTGCTGGTTCATATAAAAATTGGTAATTAAAATTTTTGTTGACATTTAGTTTATTATAATATTATTATAATATTAATATTAGAATATATTATAGTTTTATATTATTATAGTTTATTATAATATTAACATTAGAATATATATTAATAATATCCTATACTATATACTATTGTTAACTCTTTTCAGTGGAATGACGAGTCTAATTCATCACGAATTCTTCATCACGAAGCAAATCCTATTCTTATAAGCTATATTAATCTCGCGACCATAATTATATTTCACACATTCTGGCTTGTACAAAATTCGAGGAATTTGTAAAATTTTTACCTAATTTTATCGTGGATGGAATAGGTGTTATAGTGATTGATTAAAATTAAATGCTACTTCAGTGTATAATTTTTCATAATTAAATCGTAGTGCAGGGGGTTAATATTTTATTATAATTCTGTAGTATACTGTCATATAATAGTATAAATAGATATTAATAATATTACTGTCTCTGTGTTATATTAAAAGTACTTTGTCTTTAATGATATTTACCTATTTTCATTTTTGGAACTAGTATACTATTTAAACAAATTTTCTACTCTACCCTTTTGCATTTTATTATTTTTACATTTACTTTATGAAGAATTTTATTCACCAGCTATGAGACAGTAAAAATTTCTTCTTTAGTACCTAAATTTAATATAAAATTAATATCCTTAATAAAACTTTAATAACAGTAAAACTTTCTTCTTAAATTAATATTGTAATCCCACTTAATTCGAATATATTGTAAAACCCTTAGTAATTATTATACTTATTACTATACTATTAGAGTGCAACATTAATAACCCTATATAACATAGCTGTAGGATCGGGATGGGTGGATTGGCTAAAGTAATGTTTTACTGCTTGTTAAAATACAATAAACTTATGCTTATATTATCGGCTACGAAACTAGAGACCCTAGACACTATGTTAAGGACTGTTAAAGACTGGTCTTGCCCGAGCCCTTGCACCCTTATTTAAGCATTCACTCTGTCCTCATCTATACCCACGTTCTCTCTTCTCAATCAGTCGGTCACGTATTCTAAACAGTCAGACGCATTCATAAACTTTCATAAACATTAATTGCAATCGATTCTCTTGCACGCGGTCTCTTTTGTTCTAAGCCCAAACACACTTATCATTCCTCCAGGGCCGTACTTATTCCAATCCCACATAGCATCTATATACTATGCATATCAACAATACACTGTACTCAACAACATGATTTCACTTTACACTATTTCCAAATTTTTGAACAATGTTTCAAAATTGTCAGCTCTTCTCGACACCTCTTTACGTTCTATTATTATTTACTTCGCACAAAATTTTACAAATTCTATGTTACGCGTTTCCTTATTCCCTATTAATTATAGTAGCATCGAATGAACATAAGGATCATTCTACGATTCTTCTTTGGTTCGTTTTGAACACTCCAGCTGGAATGCGAAATAAACCCGAGACCTAAAAGCCCAGACAAGCCCAGTGGAGGAGCCATAAGTCCCTGCCAATCGAACACGTCGTCGCGTCGTAGCTAAGATTTCCTTGCTCTGGAAACTCCGACACGATGACCAATGAAGCCGGCATTTTCGCGATGGAAATCGGTTACAAGCAGCCATCGAAACTGAAGCGTCGGTGCGCACGGACGACGCCGGTCGTCGTGGAAACGTTCTAGGACGACGGCGTAATGGAAACGAGAAGAGAAAACTTCTCGAATCACGGAGTCGAGCGTTTCACACTCGATTGACACGTCGCCGAGTTTCATCCTGCTGCCAGTCGGAGATGGCTGGAACTCTGTGCCAATTTCCCGCTGTTCCTCATCCGTTACCGCCATCGTTCGCGTTTTCACAGACGCAACAACCTTTTAAGAATATATTCCCTGGACTGCCGACCGGCCGTGTCCCGTCGGAATTTAATGTCCCGTGAAACGAGGCTTTCCTCTCCTGCCCGTTTCCGAACTCGCGACCTGCCCACCTTTATCATCGGCAGCGCAGTTCCAGTCGCGTAAAACGACACTGGGGCCTCGCTGACAAATGTCCGCTAATAGAATGTCCTCTCGCAAATTGTGGCTTTCGCGCCAGGGGAATCTCGTTAGTCGACTCGTAAATGATCACCCTGGCCGAGAGGATTTCAGAGTGTTTCGTTCGCTGTGTTTCGAGAAAAATTTCGATGGTGTTTATGGGGTGCCACAATGCGTGACAATTAGCTGACTGATTGATTTTTGTGAGGTTTGCTTTCCTGTTGGATAGCTTGGAAATATTTTGAGGTTAGGTGGTCTTCGAGTCCGGGTCAAAGAGCAGGTCATCTTTGTGAATTTTTTGGGGAGAAACTGTAAGAGATTTTCACACGAGGTTTTCGACATTTTATTTATTCGAGTTTCGGGAATGTTCATGATTTTTTTCGATAAAAAAGAGTGGAAATTGTAGGAGTTACGTGATATTATGTACAGGTAGGTTTGGACTGGCTTGATGATATTTTGAGGTTAGGTGCGCTACTTGAGATCAGATGTTTTTCTTTTTCTCAAGGATGTCGAGTTGATTCGATAATATTCTAATGTTAGATATTTTTCGTAACAGTCCTGAATTGGCTTCGTAATTGTCACATTGACAGACTTTAATTTGGATTGATCAAATTTCTCGAGATTGCAAAACCCGGGACGCTCGATTGCATCGATCTGCGTGCCGCGGGCTTGATTTGATCTAAGCGAAATCAATCACTGTCGACCCAGTTGAAATAAATAAATTACACGATTTTACGAAGCCTGCAGTATTGCACCCACTCTTTACAATTTTTTTCATGTTTTACAAGGTGTAATATCGATTTTTTAAATTCTGGCTTTTGATATCTCGCGTTTCGTTAAAATCGGTGAAATTTCAGCAAATTTTACCATTTTTAGAGATTTCTATTGGTTTAAGAAGTCTATGGGGAATCTCCAGGGGTCGAGTTGATAGCAAAATTAAAATTTATATTAACACATTGAACGCTGGTCCCATGAAAACGCGAGTTTCTGAGCCTGTCGCTTGACTCTCGCCCTCACGATGATGAGGATTTCCTTTTGCTTGTATGAATGTCTTACACATCAATTGGCATTCACTTGTCATGTTTACGACAATCCGCATTTGTTATACTCCGAAAATAAAACGTATACGATGGTACAGAAACAATCAAAGCAAGTGTATATCGTCAATAGGTCGTCCGCAATTGGCGACGGTTAATGACGAACCAAATTTCTTGAGGAACGTTGTGTTTTTAGTGGACTGTACATTTTGTAATAGTTCCGGTTAACTCTTCTGAACTCTTCGAATGTTATTTACTGACTGACTGGTACTGACCTAACTAACTTGTGCGATGCACGATCTTTCGGAGCCCATGGTTTCCAAAGGGAAATCGGTTTTCCCATTGGTGGTTGACAGGACCGAGGGTGGGCCCTCGGTCCGCGAATCAGATGCCTCCAAAGAAGGGAGGACCGTTTTCCGCGACCAGGTCTGCCGGTGGAGGAAGCCTCTCCCTCAAAGGGGGTTGCTGGTGGGCCACCCGCACATTCGTGATCCTTCCTGAAGGACCCGTTACTTTATGGCTCCGAAAGTCGCGACATCGCGCATGGCCTGGTCCCTTTCTTTGCAGGCCTATTGTCAGCCAAATCCTAAGTGCTGTTGCCTGCTTTCTAACATTAATGGCTAAAGAAAGCCTCGTGTCCGGTGACCCGAGGGAAATAAAGAATTGTTTGAAAATGCATTGAAAATGAAGATAGAAAGGACACGGAACTTGAACTAAAACAGCAATTAGAATCTGGCTGCCAGAAGACCCTAACGGTCTTCTGGATCCATTCTAAACAAAGGGCCGAATGAAATACTGGCAGAACATTCCAAGGCTTAACAGCAAGGATCACTCTCTGCAGTGTATTCCTTAGTTAGTATCTCTTTCGTAGGTTTACACTTTTTGTTGAACAATATAATAAGTCTTATTATTCTGTAACTTTTTATCCGTATAATATGAACGAAGTTTTTAGCGAGTATATTGCTAACCCTCTATCAGATTATTCGATACATTCAGAAGATTCTGACATACAAGTCGAGGACAGTGATAGCGATTTGGGTTCAAGGAGAATATCAAGAGCTGTTCCATTACAATATCCGAGTGATTCCGATGATTCTAGTAATAGTAAAATATCCATGGAATGACGAATATGCAATCAAAATATAGTATTGTAGAGATTGTGTGGGTGTTAAATAATATAAAACTATTTATTAAATATAAAATAATATACAATACGCAGTGACGGTAAAGACTACGAATATAGATATATATATATATCAACTAAACTTTTACAACTACAACAAATAACACAATTATAACTAACAACACGATTACAACTAACAACACGTTTACAACTAACAACTTCTTTCTTCACAACTCTCATCTAATAACTCTACTACGAACTCTAACGTACTGTATACTGCATACTACACCATACTACGACATACTACATACTGCCCACTCACGCCCTTGCATCCCTATTTAAAACCATACACTCTATCCTCTTTCATACCTATTCTCTCTTTCCCAATCACACTTTCCCACGCAGTCTTGCCCTCAGCGGGTCACGTAGCCCAAACACTCAAACGCATTCTTAGAGACACTCTTCACTTTCATCCGATACATTCATAAACATCCCATCCACACGATCCTAACGCACGGTCATTCGTCCTTCCGCACGCACTCTAGATAATACGCTGGACCACTCATCCTGCGATACCACAGTATTTTAAGAAAATGTATAAGTTTTAAATATTTTCTTTAGCTACTTGTTCGGAAACAAGTATATGAGGCCGGTGCTCAAGCTTTAAATGTCTCATATGTGTTAATATTTATTTAAATTAATATCATTTATAAATATAATAATATATCGTTAGACTGTAATAATTAAATTCCCGCTCGAATTTAAATAATATTTTAATCGTAGGGTAGAATTGATAAAATATTTTCACATATATTTACACATACACATATCGATGAGTAAATGAGGAAATGAAGCTTGATTTCACTCTGTTTTATCGTTCTCACCACGAAATCGTTCTTTCCATTCAGCAACGACAGCCATTAAATCGCGTAATTTGGCAAATATAAAGCACCGGCCCGGCATCGATTTTTCGCTGCACGTCATATCGATCGATACTCGAAATACTTTTTGACTACATTCGGCGTGCCGTTTCGATCGCGGAACTTTTCGTGGCCGCGTTTCATTTATCTCCCGCTGGCAGGCACAGCCGCTCCTATTCTGCAAAAAAATTACGGCACGCCGATAAATCTGATTTCCACCGAAAGTTTTCCATACGATGGCCGTTCGCGATTTCTCATGATTTGTGGAGAAAAAATGGCCCTCCTTTTCAACGGCCGCACGACCGGCTGGGTATAACCTTAACCGAGGCAAACCGATGGCAAATGGACGGGCATATTTCGGAAATCGGCAGGAAAAATTCTACTGTTCTGTTCTCCAACACGATTTCTTCTGCTTTCCGCCAGTTTTCGATTAGTTCGAAGAAATTTATGGCTGACTGAATATGCTTCCAGGGGGGAAAGAATATAAACGTAGACTTGGATGGCTGCAGTTTTATTTGGGTAATTCGCCTTTAACCAACGCGTACTCGAAATGCGACTCTCATTGCCAGTCACCGGTTTCCAAAAATCCGAAAATTTGTATTTGATTTCGAAATATCGAAATAAATCTATATTTTAATTTATAAATTAATTTTTCTCCTGTTGTTCTACGAAATATCACCGATTTTTGCTAATAAAAATATTTCCAATTGCTACTCTTCTGATAAAGAAGAATGTAAATAGCTAATAATAATAATAATAATAAATTGGTATCTGTAGTTAAATTTTTATATGGACAACAGTTAGTATTAATTTTGCCGAAAGCGTTAATTGGAGAATATATATTTTCACATTGGAAACTCGAAACGTTTGGATTAATTTGGATTACTTGTTAATGATAATTATAATATTAATTAAGTATTTATTACGTTTATTAATTAGGTTTCTGCATCGATAAAAATTAGGATTAATTTTGTTAAAAGCAGCGATTGGAGACTATAAATTTTCACTTTGAAAACTCGACAAATTTGGAACCTTCGACTCGTTTGATAGTTCTAAAGTAGGAAGACAGTGTCTCATTCGAGATTATATGGCAGATTTATCTTATAGATCTATTAATCAGTTTTTATCGGTTTTCGGTTACGACGACACCTTCCCTAAAAATTTCAGGAATTTAGAGTTATTATATTTTCGATATTATTGGACGGTGGGTATTTTCTTGAATTTTTCTGGAAGTCGATAAAATTCTTTTCCGATATTTTAGGACTCGCATAAACGCGACGTGTATTGAATAAAAAAAGAGAGAAAACGTATACACACTTTAATACCTTATTCTTTCTAATTTATTTTTTCTTTTTTAGGTATAACACATTTAAAATAATGGTTAATTTTAGACTAGACTTTGAGAAACGTAAATATATTTTAAAATGTTACCACCATAATCTGTTATCCGTCTAAATATATACTGCTTTTATAATCACGCAAAGTGTGTATATATATTTTTGGGACACCCTGTATATATTAACCCATTGCACTTGACGATTTTTTGGCTATAGAAGAGTAGAAAATCAAAGATTCTCTATTAAAAAACTGACGATACTTTTTGGAGCAGTAAATAAAGAATTGTATAATAATGGAATTGTAGAATTATTTGATTTCGATACCTCGCACACTCTGTTGCGTTACATTAAATTTAACATATTAATTAATATCGATCTTGCAAATTTTATGAAATCGTGACTGAAGCTCACCTCTCGAGTGCAAAGAGTTAAAATTCAATGCAGAGAGAAAAGAATCATTTGTCTAATAATAAAACGACATTAATTATTTCAAACATTGTTTCACATTATCCCGATTAAAATTAATATAGTATAAATAAAACGTTACTGGTATTATGCTTCATTTTCTCCACGTATTAACGTTTTTAATGGTAAATCGCTCGATACTAATGGCAGAAGATTCAGCGCGAGTTATTTTTTCAAAAAGTGTCATAAATCGTGACAGAGGAGTGGTGACGAGAGCCGGCGTTCAATAATATATAATTCGAAGCGAAATGCTGAAAATTGATGCATTTATCGTCGTCGAATAACAAACGGTTTATTCATGAAATATGTCAGTTTCGTTTACACCGGTGTAAAATCAGAAGGCAGTTTGTAAAAGCAATATGCGAGGCCGCAGTTTGCTATTTAAATATCAAATATCAATGTTATTCGCATATTGTGGCTGTCGCTGCACGTGGTTTCTAGTTGAAATTCCTCCACAGTCATCCTAGTTTTTCATTTCACGCATGTCGGGTTTGATAGTGCAATTCGAAACATCGCTCTTTTCCAAGGGAAATTAATTATTTCAGATTTAATTACCGAACCTGTGATTTGTCAGCACGCGCGAATACACTTTACCGTGAAAAAAATGTTCCCGATATTAAAAATTGAAATTAATTGAAGAATCGGGGCAAAATATTATCCCTTTGCACTCGAGAGGCACCCTTCAGTCGCCATTCGATGAAATTTCGAAGCTTGATATTTTAATTAGTATATAAAATTTAAAATAACGTAACAGTGTGCGAGGTATCGGAATTAAATAATTCTACGTGTCAATTATTATACGATTTCTTATTTACTGCTCAAAAGATATCATCAGCCTTATAGCAGAAAATTTTTCAACTCGTACCCTTCTTTGGCCAAAAAATCTTCGATAACAAAGAGTTAAAAATCCATAATTATTCTACCTTTCAAATTTTCGCTGGGAAGTAAATTTCGTTGAAAATGAAAGAATTTCAAAGTGAAATTAAAAAACATATAATTGCAAGATTTTACATCGAAATAAGTATATAAAGAAATTAGGGGGTTCGTATAAGGAACGAATCATTGAATCGCGGATAAATTATTTTCCCGAATTTCCCGAATCAAAAATACTTAAAAATTTGAATTATACTTTAATTCATCGCGCACAATTTATGACCCAACAGCTATCTAATTACGATAAAATCATCGACTTGCTAATAAATTATTTTCCCAAATTTCCCAAATTTTCCAAATCACAAATACTTGAAAATTCGAATTGTATTTTAATTCATCGTGCACAATTTAAGATCCAACAGCGGTCTAATTACGAAAGAGTCATCAACTCCCTAACAAAATTATTTTCCTAAATTTCCCAAATTTCCCAAATTTCCCAAATCACAAATACTTGAAAATTCGAATTGTACTCTAATTCATCGCGCACAATTTAAGATCCAACAGCGGTTTAATTACGAAAGAGTCATCAACTCCCTAACAAAATTTTCCTAAATTTCCCAAATTTCCCAAATCACAAATACTTGAAAATTCGAATTGTACTCTAATTCATCGCGCACAATTTAAGATCCAACAGCGGTTTAATTACGAAAGAATCATCAGCTCCCTAATAAATTATTTTCCCAAATTTCCCGAATCAAAAATACTTGAAAATTCGAATTGTACTTTAATTCGTCACGCGTAATTTAAGATCCAACAGCGGTCTAATTACGAAAGAATCATCGACTCGTGCATAAATTATTTTGCCGAATTTGCCCGAATAAACACAAAGGCGACGAGCTGGTCCATAAAAGTCAGCGTCGTTGTCCCGATCCGCGCAGTTCCCTCTTTAATACACTCGGCATAATTCAGCCCGGTGCAAACGTTCATAATGCTTCGTCGATTATCCACCCTAAAATCGTCACGACGTGCCCGATGTTAATTAATACAAGCCGCGCCCAATGCATAAAGGTCGGGCGGTGTTTGCGCGTCAAACAATATTCTGCATAATAACGCGACTCTTCGACAGAATCGATTTGCCAACGCCAGGGACACCTTTTTTGCTTATCGGCCCCGGCGAAAGCGTCGGTGACACGTTAAAAATGTGCGCGCCACCCTGCACATCCTGGATAGTAATTTCCGTCCAACTTGTAATTTGTTTGCCGGTTTACACGCCCGGAAGCCGATTTACTGGTACCGGGAAAATTTGAAATTTTTACGCGATCGTGAAGAAATTTCCAAGTCCTTTTGGGGTACCGAGGGTCGATGCATTATACCCGAAGCTTCTAATTTCGGAAATTTTTTCGTTTATTTATCACTGGATCTTCGATGCTTGGCGAATTGTTTTTAGACCTGATTTAATTTCGATTCGATGAATTTTTGGAGGAGTCCTATTTGAAAAAATTGCTTTTATTATGTTGTGAGTGTGGCTGTATCACGTGGAAAGTAATTTTTAAATAGTTTTTATTTTTTATTTTTGCCTTAGTTAATAAACAGTCGATTACATAAGACATTGTTATTTAATATTTCTATCATCTAACGATGTTACATTTTGATGTAGTATTTTGAATATTGGAATGCTAAAATGGCTCTTGAAAATAGTGCAAAAAATGCGTGAATATTAATTAGATACTGTAGGTTGTTCTTATTTTTATTTCACATATTTATCATTTTATTCTGTTTTATTAAAAATAGGAAAATGAGGGGGCTACTATATAATTCTTTTCCTTTTGAAACAGGGTTTAAGGACAAATAAAATAAGCGTAAACGTACTTTCTTAATTTTATCTAGTATAGAGATGCAAGAATCTTGTCAATCTTTAATTTCAAAGATATCTTCGTCATAAAAATAATAGAGAAATTTCTCGAATTAAAGAATTCTCGTCAAATGCCAAAAAGTCGTCAAATATATGTATATAAATAAATAAATATACCGAATTCGTGAATATTAATTAGATATTGTAGGTTGTTCTTATTTTTATTTCACATATTTATCATTTTATTCTGTTTTATTAAAAATAGGAAAATGAGGGGGCTACTATATAATTCTTTTCCTTTTGAAACAGGGTTTAAGGACAAATAAAATAAGCGTAAACGTACTTTCTTAATTTTATCTAGTATAGAGATGCAAGAATCTTGTCAATCTTTAATTTCAAAGATATCTTCGTCGCAAGAATAATAAAGAAATTTCTCGAATTAGAGTATCAGCATAAACGTCGATAAGAATTTCTCGAATTAAAGAATTCTCGTCAAATGCCAGAAATGTTATCAAATATTCAACAAACCACTAGAATTCATTGATACCTCTATGCAACCCCTTTCTCAATCGACGATCCAGAAAATTTAATTTTGAAATTACTCTTCCACCCCCCCATCACTATGGACAACGCGAATTTTCCCACGAAACTACCCCCACCAGTAATGTAAACACTCGAATACTAGAAATATCCGAAAGAACATATTAATCTTTAACAACGTCCACGAAAACACAATGCACCCCAAGAAACCACTGAAACTCATCGACACTTCGAAGCAACCCCTTTCTCAAACAAGTTCTCCGAACACGGTTCACCTGAAACTTCATTTTAAAATTACCCTTTCACCCCTGGCATTGTCGCGACTCATTCATAACTTTAATCGAGACGACGGGAATTTTCAGGCGAATTCGCCCCCGCCAGACCGCTTAAACCATCAAAACCAAAGATTCCGTCGTGAAACAAGCGTTCGTCGGCGCGAGACCGTTCGCGTTAATTACTGAAACTTCGCGAATCCCGCTGGGAACGGAATAAAAGAGAATACTGCATCCCGTGGATTATCCCTTACGAAAGTTGCCGCATGACGTTGCAAACCGACATTTTTTCCCTGGCCGCGCTTTTTCGCGTTCCACGCTCTCTCGCTGCATCGCGACGCTTTGATCTTCCTCACCCTCGTCGTCCATTTATGTCGCGCGATCCACGATCGTGGGTGAACGCGGCGACTTCGCGGGAATATAAATCATTCATTACGAGCCATCGTTGCTTTTTGGGCCTTGCGAGTGTTTTGCTATCGTCGTCTCCGTGGATTTTGGGGATTTTTATCGTTTCCGCGGGGAATTTTTCGCGGTGGTAATGCTTGGGGATGATTCGGAATATTTGAAGGGATGTTGGATATTTTTATTAGTATTATTATATGATTTTAAAGGTTGGGGAAATTTATAAATTTATTTAGAAATTGGATAGTCTTGATGTGGATGGTGGAAGTTTATGGGTTTCTGATTTTTTTAATTTGTTGCTCCTCGTTTTGAATTTTTAAATAATAATGGAGGATTCATGGTGGAGTTGTCGAGTGTTTAGGATACGTAGGAAATTTATAATTTATAATTGGTAGCAATGGTTTTTGAATGAATGAGAGAGATAATAATGTACTTGATATGTGTTTAAAGTTCTAATTTTTCATTTTTAATTAGCAGTGCAGTGAAATTCATAATCAGTTGCTAATTTGGAGGAATAAGAGGTGTGATTGTAAATAAATGATTTTGAATTTTTAAATAATAATGGAAGATCCGTGGTGGAGTTGTCGAGTGTTTAGGATACGTAGGAAATTTATAGTTTATAATTGGTAGCAGTGGATTTTAAATGAATAAGAGAAATAATGAAATATAGGTATGTGTTTAAATTGCTGATCTTTAATTTTTAATTAGCAGTGCAGTGGAATTGTCAATAAAGGATATACAATTTATAATTAGTAGTTAATTTGGAGGAATAAGAGGTGTGGGTGTAAATAGATGATTTCGAATTTTTAAACGATAATAGAGGTTCCATGGTGGAGTTGTCGAGTGCTTAGGATGCCTAGATAATTTATACTTTATAATTGGTAGCACTGGATTTTGAATGAATGAGAGAGATAATAAAGTACTAGATATGTGTTTAAACTGCTGATTTTTCATTTTTAATTAACAGCGTAGTAAAACTGTCTATTCAGAAAATGTAATTCCTAATTTGCCAAACTTAGCATTAATTTTGAATAAATAGAAAAGATAATGGAATATTTAATTCTAGTGCAATTAACTGATTTTAAATTTTTATTTAATAATGTAAGTTCAGGTGTGAAATTGTCAAGTATAAAATATAACATAGTGAAAATGTCAATTCAGGACATATAATTCATAATTTGTCAAACTTAGCATTAATTTTGAATAAATATAAAAGAGAATGAAATATTTAATTCGAGTGCAATTAACTGGCTTAAAAGTTTATAATAATGTAAATTGAGGTGTTAAATTGTCAGCTGTAAAATATTTAGAAATTTGAATAAACGTTTTTCGATTTTTAATTTAATAATATAGGTTCAATTGCGAGGTTATCGAGAGCTTATACGTTCCAAATGTAAATATCTGTTGGAAACAGGACTTTAAAAATAGGAAGACACCGATGAAACATTTACATGTACTTCCACTTGAAACAATATAGGCTATTCCTATTTATGTTAGCCTTAAGAGCACATCCTAAAACTGAGGAACTGCTTTCAGGGAAACACGTGTTCATTGCAATCCTATACATATGTAGAACATCTCGGTCCTCCGGAATGGAAAGGAGGCTAATAAGGATGAACTAATGATGTTTATTAATGAAATAAATTTTTAATTTTGTACTTAGCACTGTTTAAATCACGCAGTACAGGTTAGTGTACATTTGCTGTGAAATTGAGTGTATTGGAAGATTCTAAAAGAAATAATTTAAAATAATTTAAAATAATTCTATCTATTATTAAGGAATTATAACTAAGAATTATTTTTAATCTAGAATTTAATTTAATTTCTTTATGTTACTTTATGATATTTCGTCTACTGAAATATATTTATACTGCTTTTATCATTATTTAAAATATGAATTTCATTCAGTATGAAGTCTGGTACGTAAAATAAAGGGAATTTATTCTTAAAAAAATTTGTTGCCAGTGTTTATTGTATTTACTCTCTTTTAGATGGAACCATATGCTAATTTATAACAATAATTATTAAACTATATCGAAGTAATTGTTAAAAGAGGTTAATTTTTACACGAATTTTTAGTTAAAACTGATTTATTTTGATTTGAGTATTTTTAATATTTTTGGGGTAGGTTTAAAAATTGTAAACCACTGTTTGGAAGTCCCTAACGCAAAATAGCTATTTGCTCGGTAAAAATTATTTTTAGAACTCACCTTTCTAAAAACCTTCTTTCCCACTTAGCTCAATATCATCTCCCCTATAAGTCATCCACCCTCTCTCCAATCCCCCTATATATTATCCTCCACTTCAACAACTGTTTAAAATACTCAACGCATCCCCATGTTCAAAAATATTCCCCCATAATTTCTTCCAAGTAATTTGAAAGCAACCTTGAATGATATACCATATCCTCCGACAAGTAGCCTAAACAAAAATCGAGATTTTACATCAAAAGTGATACGAAGAATTGCATCCAAATTTTTCGCATTATCTATAACCATATATTTCACGATGCAATCGAATGTTAAATAAAAACTCCCAAAATTTCCTCTCAAAAAGCACCCCAAAAAATGAATAAATAACTAAGATAGTATTTTCTAAGAATATCGATACGTTCTTTGCGATACAATTGAGTACCAAGTAAAATACTTCGGAATTTTTTCGAAAATTTAATTTCAAAGAAAAAGAAAATAAATACCCACAATTTTTCCTAGAATTATCATAAAACCACGTATCTTACGTTACAATATAATACCGAATAAAATACTCAAAAATTTCGTACCAAAGAAAACAGGAAAATTAATACTCACGATTTTTCCTATATATATATATCAATACCCACATCTTTCACTGCGTACCAAATAAAATACCCCAAAATTTAAATCCACAGAAAAAACCCCATATTCGATATTCTTCACGAAATCGAATACGAAATAAAATATTCCAAAATTTCGTTCGAATGAAAGAAAAAAGAAGACCAATACCCACGTTCTTCACCATACAATCGAAAACCACGCAAAATGTGCGAAAATTCCATTTTCAAAAGGAGACTCGACATCGAGGTATTACGTCAACCGATCGATCGATTCAGTGGGCCCAAGGTTCTCAGATTCGCGAAGTCGACACAAGTTCTCATACAGGCCCATCACTGGGCGACTTTTTTTCCGCAGATCGTCTACACCGCACGGGAAGGTCTTCCCGCAACTATACCATCGGCTGGGCCCTGCACCGATGATCGCCCATGTCCACGAACCTCGACAACGACGACCCCGATGGCGACCAACATGCTCGAGCGATCTGTCTGCGACCGTTCATCGCGTTAATCGGATTAACCTGGTATATTAGGAATAACTCTAAAGTTTAAAAAATAAACTCTAAGTTCGAAATGGTACGTCTGCTGATAGAGCGCTGTCCAGAGGAACGCGATCGAGGGATGATTGAGGAATTATTAAGGGATGATTCCGAAACGTGTCCGAGGGATGACGACGGAATCGTCGAGAGATGATTTTAACACGTGGTTGAGGGATGATTGAAGAAGAATTTTAAGGGTTGATTTGAAGACGTGGTCTAAGAATGATTGAACAATAATTAAGGGATGATTAGGCATAGTGATTGGATGGTTTGGTATAATTTAACACTAGAACTACCCGACCTATTATCTACATATAGTATATATATATAATAAGAGTTATTAACGAATAATCGTATGATAAAAATAATTAATAAATGAAAGTAGTTAATAGTGATCGTATAAATAAATAATAATCGTACGATGAAAAAATTAGGTATATTTATGGGACAAAGGTGTGGAACACGGCTTATAGATTAATATTCACATGTATATTTAACCCTTTACACCCCTAATTCTTTTTCAATTATTTTTCCTTCTTTACCTAATAATTTATTATTAATTTAAATATTTTATTTCGAATCTACTCGATGTAAATAATAGTAGGTCCATAGGAACTAATTTAAATAAATTTTATTTGTTAATTATTTTGATAATATATTTCATATAATTATGTGACTGGAAATTGTTAGAAGCACCTATGGTTGAAGTTATAGTCGAGTTATAGTTGACAAAGGAGTTCAAAGGGTTAAGACAATACAGTGAAATAAATGATTAGAAGTGAAAGCAGGCAATTTTAATCCCATCTTTCTCTCTATGACACTTGCAACAGCTATATTGTATTTATGCACCCATTTATATATAATTAAATTTCTATTTATATAAAAATCGACATTAGTGTTATTAAACACAATTACACGTAGAAAAAGAATATCCAAAACAAGTTACTTCGACTAGTTTGGTAATTCTAGTGTTAAATTGCGAAAAATGTGACGAAGCTTCGAATCGGTTTGAAACGGAACAATTTTCTGCTGATTTTGGTACACCGAATTTCGGAATTGCTGAAAGAGGAATTGGACGATACGAAATTTTACTCGGGAATTTTTGTTAACTTCCCGAGATAATCTCTATATGTAAACTGCATTTTCACGTTTGATTTACGTTCGAATTTTACGGACCTGGGAATTCTGAAAAGTTTGAAATTTTGACGAAGTTGTTGGAATCTTGGAAATCTCGAGAGCCTCGAACTTAGATACCGAGGAGGAAGATATTGGAAATCCTGAATCTTCCAGGTTCCTCATAAATCCGAATTCTCGGGGAATCTTAAAATGACGCGAGTGAAAAAATTTTCAATAGACTTGCGCGGATGGAAAGTACCGAAGCCTCGGGACTGAAAGCTTTCGTGTGTTCGAGACTCACTTTCGAAAGATTCTTTAACCGAACCGTCTCCAAATATCGCTCCAATTTCAAAGTGCACCGGCCTCCGACTAAATCTCGGTTATAAATTTTCGAGGAAGACACGGTTTCGTGGAAACTACGAATTTTAATTTTCGAACTTTCCTATTTTATCTATTTTAACCTCGAAAACGAAATTTTTATTTGGAAAAAGGAAAAAGAAAAAATACAGCAAAGTGAAAATTCACTAACACAAATGTGCATTTAGTATGTTATAAATGAAACAGTATCTGAGTTTCAGTATCTTAATTTTGAATTAGTATTATATTTGAAATATTTGTGGTATATATAAAAAAATTTGTATACGATATACAATTTGGAAATTGAAAATTCATTAACATAAATGTGCATTTAGTATGTTATAAATGAAACAGTATTTGAGTTTCATTATTCTAATTTTGGATTAGTATTATATTTGAAATATATTTGTGGTATATTTTAAATAATTTTTATACGATATACAATTTGGAAATTGAATAGAAGTATAACATATAACTTGCAGTTTTTAGTGGAAGTTATGAGTTCAAGAAATTTAGAATATTAATTAGCTATCGATTTTTGGAGATGGTTTAATATAAAACAATTTTATATTTATTATTAGTCTACTGTTGAAATAATTTGATATTAAAAAGTGAAACAATTATTAAAACAATATTTTGTATAAAATAGCCATGAAGAATTTAGT
Organism: Eufriesea mexicana; assembly: GCF_001483705.2. Taxonomy (NCBI): domain Eukaryota; kingdom Metazoa; phylum Arthropoda; class Insecta; order Hymenoptera; family Apidae; genus Eufriesea; species Eufriesea mexicana. The sequence goes on along the minus strand of NW_016909275.1, from coordinate 30,283 downwards.
AGAAAAATAGTAAACAATTTGAAGAAATACAACAAAATTCGCAATAAATAAATTATTAATTAATTTCTGAATTGTATTAAAATTACAAATGGAATAATTTCAGTAGACAAAATGAAATTCGTCACTAAGTCTACTACTATATTATAATCAATTAATAAATCAGATAATCCAGTGACGAAAATAATATCAACAAAATTGTTACTTCCATTATAAAAATTAAAAATCACTCGTCGAAGTTGCAATGCGATTTGTATTATTATAAAATACAAGTATCTTGAACACAATTGCCCCAATCGGTATATTATATCAGCATATTCCTATTTAACATTTGATTTTAGTTTTACTACCTGGCTATATCAATTTCGACAACATTCTCCAACAATTATTAATTTTATTCAATTCTAACGATTTCAACAATTCTGCCAGCTTCGTTTCATAAGTTAGCAAATCGAACGGTCGGGGATTAAATTGCATATCTGTATGAGAAACCAAACTTCACGGGCCCAAAATCAAACGCTATTCGATGCTTCTATCACTACCAATCGAACATCGTCGATTACTTTTCTGCCCGTTCTCGCGATAGGGGTTCCGCGGTTTTGGTTTTGAAAGCAGCCTAGCCATTCCGCCGGCGCTTCCGGTTTCCCTTCCCAGCGCATTCAGGGCTCCCGGAAGTGTCTCGTTTTCCCAACCGGATGCCGCGGAACCCGCTGAATCGCACCTGACCACTTCCGGCTGTGCGTCCAGTACCCTTGGTCGTCCCTCTTCGCAGGTCAACGGGCTTGAACGTCGTCCACAGACCTCGATCGTCCCTTTTTTCCCTCGCTTTTGTCCGTCTCCACGCGAGTCTCGTCAAACTTCCTAAATTCCGTGGCCATCGACCACATAAATCGAGCAGAGAGCCCTTTTGTTTTTATATTCCGCCGATTTCACACGCTCGAACGTTGCACCCTCTTCCTCGACGTCTTTGGTAACCTATACCCTCGAGGACTTTGGACCCCCTATTTGCGAGAATGGTACTTCTTTCGATTCTCGTGTCGATGACTGGGTGTCTTTTATAGATAGATACTTTTCATAGCGAAAATTGAGCAGTCGTTTAGTACTTTCGATGATTTCGCGTCGAAGTGACGAACAGTGCACCCTCTTCAGTTTTCCGTACCCCAGTGTTGGAAGACACTCTAGTTTTGATTTTGTATTCAGAAAAATGAAATTTTCACGTTTCCTATTGGTACAATAATATACCTTCCTGTGCCCAACGATTTTAATACCTATCCAAAATTAATACCTAACCTAACAAAAATCAAAGTTCTCAAAATTTGGTATATTTATTAATAATATCTATTTATAATTGAGAAGCTTCGAATTTGATGTGAGAAATAAATATTTTAATATCACGAGAGGCATGAAATAAATAAAAATGGATTGGAAAATTTATAAAATATTAAGTTCTTCCGATGATTTCGTGTCGAAGTGACGATCGATGTACCCTCTTCAGTTTTCCGTACCCCAATGTTTGGAAATACTCTAATTTTGATTTTGCATTTGGAAACAGGAAATTTTTACGTTTCCTATTGGTAAAATAGTAAATATATTTTCCTGTGCTCAACAATTTTAGTACCTAACCTAACAAAAACCAAAATCCTCCAAATTTGATGTATTTATTAATATCTATTTCTAATTGAAAAGCTTCAAGTTTGATATGAGAAATAAATATTTTGATATTACGAGGGGCACGAAATAAATCAAAATGGACGTTCATAAAATAATAATAATTTTTATTAAATTCCTGCTCGTCGATCACACGCCAATTTCTTATTTTTACATTCTACGCATAATCATGGCAGTGACGTAAGAATTCGTCATGGAGATATCCCAGAGGTAAAACAAGATGGACGATATTGATTATGGCATAAGAATAACCGAAAAATTTCGGCATTCGTATTACCCATAACTCCCATTATTTTTTCTCCAGTTTTAGCATGTCACCCTCGGGTGTCACTAAATTTTAGCAATTTTTGCCCCGTTTATTCGAAGCCAAACGGAGGGTCCACAGCTCGTCAGGTGCGTCACGAGATCGATTTCTACGACAGTTTCGCTGTCGTTCGAACGCAAATGGATCTCGTAGGTGAAATTCGATTGGCTCTAATTCTTTTTATCCCCTGTCGAAAAATCGCCTGGCCCGGGGTCGGGGCAAAGGACTCGAACGGATCTCGATTTTTTCCCTCCTTTTTCGAGATCTCTCTGCCTCGTAAGTGGTCAACCGAGAGACTCGTGGTCACTCGTCTCTTTTCCCATATCGTTTTTTCCCCTCTTTCTTCCTCCTTCTCTTTCCCCTCACCATTTTGTCCCCCTACGTTGTCGTTGGAACACTCGAAAGCGAAGCGATACATCGCTTAGCCGTGTGATCGGGAAGAATGTCGAGTGTTGTACGCTCGAAAGTTCGCTGAAACGAGTCGTCGTTGACGTGGCGTTCATTCGTCGACACTCGAAATCGCTCGAAATCGTCCTCGTTCGTAAGTAGCTGTCGAGCCGAGTGTCTCGAGCGATCGTTCCTGGCTAGAAGCGGACGAAAATAATATTTCAGGAAGTTGAATGGCGCCCCCGACCGACGTGGGAGATCAGTTCCTGATAGTTTCGATGGTTTCGCGTCGGGATCAGAGTTTGGAGCGGACGTTTAGAAAATGGTAAACTCGACCTGGGATCCGGCTAGATTCTGGCTGGCACACGGGGTGCTCTTGGAATTACGCTCGATTATTATGCTTGGGCGAAAGGATAAATTTTTTGGGGAATAACAATTCGGATTTCTTATGTCGTTTACGTTGTTTCGATTATGCGTACGTATAATCGAAATAAATATTTTTGCGTTGTACGTATCGATGTATATATTCTTAGGTATATATATACATTATATTAGCGCAGGTGCACTGTACAAATTTTGCCATTCGTTGAGCTCAATGATTTTACCAGTGATTGTCGATGCTACTTTAAGTTAATAAAAATTCTGCTTATTTATATTTATGGTAATGTAAAGGATGAAATTGTGAAGTCATATTGTAGTGAAAATCGGCTTTTATGCTATCAACTTCAAGGCAATATTGAAAATATATGATGAACAATTGAAGATAACGAACGGAAGGAAATTCTTTATGAAAATATTGCAATTATTTTTGCTGTTAGATTTTATATTCGAACTAATTTAATTTGGTAAATAATTATAATTACATAAATATTTGATAAATAAAGGTATCGTGCGGTCTATATTTCGCTATTCGTTTAGAAAGATTTAATATATCGATAGTAGACTATACTTTCATCGATTCTCGAACACAAAGATTCACTTTACGCTCTCCCTATATTTCTTAATTTAATTTATTTCAATTTTATTTTATGCTACACGAACATTTGACGCGAATATTAATTTTTAAACTGCACGAATGAAAATGATTCATCTTCAGTTTAAGTTTATGTACAATTTATAACAAAATAGTACGGTGTATAACTGAACATATAGACTCTAGAAAGAGCAAAGAATATTCGCTTTACGTTCTTTATTTATCCTTCTTCTCTTTCATCTTTTCTCATTTCGTTAAAAGGTGTACAATTTACCATAACCTTACTTTGTACATACCCGCAGACTTCGCTCTAATAAAAGAAAAATAAAAATGGGAAAAAATAGAAAAAGAATTAGAGTTACGTGTACAGAGAAGTGAGCCGGTGTGCCGATCTATTCTCGTCGCAGGAATCGTGCCGAGCACGAAAATTCCATCACCACCCGGTATCTCGCGAGTCGTGGTCGTTAAACCGGCTCGACGGACGATTAATTTCCAAACAAATCGGTTGTAAAACCCCGCGAGATTGCACGTCGACGAAAGATCCTATTAGAGGAGGTCTTGAGCTTCGACTCGGACCACCTTCCGGCGTCCTGCGGCGGTAACAGCCTGTGTCACGTGACAACCGCTTTAAACGAATCTTTCCGCCATAATAACCGGTCGGTGGCCGCCAGGATTTCCCCTGAAATATCATTTTTACCCGGCGCCGCCGTGGGCGGCCATTGAAGGAACGGCTGACCAGGACTCTTTCGTGCGGTCGTGTCGAATATTGTCTGTAATCGAGAGAACGTTCCGTGAGGATGAGATCGGTCGAATGGGTGGGAGTGAATGTGATATACGAGTCGTTTCTGTCGCCTTTTGTCGTTTCGAACGCGTGTAGCACCGCGCTAGGGACCCCGTGGAAAACCCCAGAGCGGCTTGTCGCATCGCGAGATGTAAGAAATTTGCCAGTAATATTAATATATTACGACACTTCTCCTAATGGTAGGTCGTACGCTCGGAGGAAGGTTTCGTCGAACTCGGTGAAGAGTGCTCGCTTGGTTCGGCGAGAGTGGTCGAACGCTTGATATCTTTGGGCCGACAGATTCTCGCGTCTCCGGTGAGTGGTTCTTGTGTATCGTTTTGTACCTACGAGTTTTATGGATGTCTATATGTTCGCGATATATGCTACGGCTTTGGTGTGCAAACTGTGCGGAGATCGGGAGTTCGCGTTCCCGAGGAATTTCATTGATCATGATGTATTTCGCATTTTTCCTCACCTTTCTTACAAGTCATCGTGGAATTTTCGTTATTGGGTGTTGCTCGTCATAGGCGGGGATATGATCCTGTTGCATTTTCGTGGAAAGATTGACGAGGAGTCGGGATAGGATAGATTGGGATGAAACGAGGTAGAGAGGTGATGCGTTGGGGTACGTGGATAGGGGATGAGTGTTGACTGTTTGATTTAAGAAGGTTCGTGGGTTTGATTCGTTATGGTGGAAGTATATTCATCTTTTCTGGTTAGTGAATGGAGCTATTTATGGCGAAGCTGTTAATTGTAATATAAATAGGATCGTGTTTCTTTTATTAATTTTGAGCACTTTCTTCCTGTAAGCTTCTGTCGATTAGAATTTATTTTATATGAAACATTGGATTGAACTATTTACGGTGAAACTATCAATTATAATATAAATAGGATCGTGTTTCTCTTTTTAATTTTGAGCACCTTCTTTCTGTAAACTTTCGTCGATTAGAATTTATTTTATATGAAATATTCGATTGAGCTATTTATGGTGAAACTGTCAATTATAATATAAATAGGATCGTGTTTCTTTTATTAATTTTGAGCACTTTCTTCCTGTAAGCTTCTGTCGATTAGAATTTATTTTATATGAAATATTGGATTGAACTATTTACGGTGAAACTATCAATTATAATATAAATAGGATCGTGTTTCTTTTATTAATTTTGAGCACTTTCTTCCTGTAAGCTTCTGTCGATTAGAATTTATTTTATATGAAACATTGGATTGAGCTATTTATGGTGAAACTGTCAATTATAATATAAATAGGATCGTGTTTCTCTTTTTAATTCTGAGCACCTTTTTTCTGTAAACTTTCGTCGATTAGAATTTATTTTATATGAAATATTCAGTTGAGCTATTTATGGTGAAATTGTTAATTATAATACGAATAGGATCGTGTTTCTTTTTTTAATTTTATGCACATTCTTTTTATATATTTTCGTCGATTAGAATTTATTTTAAATAAAATATTGGATTGAGCTACATATGGTGAAACTGTCAATTATAATGAAAATAGGATCGTGTTTCTCTTTTTAATTTTGAGCACCTTTCTTCTGTAAACTTTCATCAATTAGAATTTATTTTATGTGAAATATTGGATTGAGCTATTTATAGAGAAACTATCAATTATAATATAAATAGGATCGTGTTTCTCTTTTTAATTTTAAACACTTTTGTCGATTACAATTTATTTTATATCAAATAGATATTGTCATTAGGTATCGAAATTGATATATCAATTTAATCTTGACTTAATCCTCGTTTGTAATTCTGTATTTCAATTAAGATATTCCCTACTTTGCGAAATATAAATATATTCGAGAAGGAAGATGGAGTTTATGAGCCCAAATCTATTTCGGAAATGGAGAAATTGAATTATCTTTGTTATTTTCTGTTATTCCTCTGTACATAAAGTACAATGTCAGTCATTGATTCGATAAGTATGTACCAATGCCAGAAGAATCGTAATAAAATACTTTATCGTGTATCGTATGATTTCTTTCTCGAAAATGGATAGAACTCGCTCGATGACAACGTCATGTAGGATGTTTAAACTTGAAATTGCAAACCATCAAGGAACACTCCGTTTTGAATGTTTGGATCTTCGTAAGGTTATAGATTATGATAGCTTTCTTAGGTAGCTTCGTTCACGACCCAGAGTTCCAACTATCATGAGAACGGCCCCTTTCTGCCAATAGCTTCTACGGAAACCTCTAATATCGTGCAAGCAAGAGCAAAGATACTACGAGGCTCACTAAAAGCTAGTGGTAGATACCCTTCTTGATAGTAGAAGATAAACATCGATTGGATCGTCTTGTTACGCTGCAAGTCTCGGTTAAATTACAGGGGAAATTAAATTGTATTTTTCATCGAATTAACTAATTAGATTTATTATAACGCGAAAATAATTTACAAGGGAAATTTTTCAAGTTAGGCTTCATTTGCTATTGAAATTAATTTTAACAAATAATCAAGAAGATTTTCATTTTTATTTGAACTTTCTTTTAAATATATTTAATTTTCTCGCATTATTACCTAATATTTTGATAATTATATGAAAGAAAATTATTCTGTGCATAATAAAATTCGTCAGAGATATAATCTTAATCAGATTTCGGTTTAGACGAAGTAATTTTGGTTTGATCATCGTGTTATTTTATTTCATGCATTTCATGTTCGTCGAGCAAAGGATTAATTTGCAGTATGTCAACATTCGTAATTAGCAATTTCTCCGGAGTAAAATTAGGGATTGTATCCTTTTTCTGAACAGGATTCTCATTAGTTAGTTAACAAGGTTGTTATTTCTAATTTTATTTGTACATAGTAAAAATTATTGCTGCCAGCAAAGTGCTAGAAGTATAATAAAAAGCAGCCAAAAATTAAAAAAATGGTATAAATATTCATTAATAAAATGCTATCTACAGGTCTGACGCAAGCACACCAAAGACCGACATTTCCTGAAAAAATGTAGCTACCACTTTCACCAGAGATCCCTTCTTTTTCTTTCGAATCTCCGTACACAAAGTTCTTAAGTGGCTGAAAGAGGTGGCGCGAAATTCGACGGAACTTTCCTCGAAAATGCGAGTCGAACGATCGAAGATGATCCCTTTTTTCGCGAGAGAAGAAAAGGGGAAACCCCGTGCCCCTTCCATGGTCCACCACGTTTCTATATTCGTGCTTTTTGATAAACAGCTTCTCATCTCCGGTCGTTCCACCCGCCATATTCGCTAAGGTACTAACGAAACTATTGTTCTAATTAACGATTAGCACCGATACGGAACCAGTCTGTACATATTGTCTTCGCTGTCGTTTCTGATACTTCGTTGTGACTTGTACATGCAGTAGAGTACGAATGGTCGCGTGTGTGGTTGGATTTTGCCAGGTACATATTCGTTTGAACGACTGACGATCGAACGTGGAGTAGAAGAGAGCGCGGGAACGCCAAGAGTTCGAGAGAAAGTGAATAATAACAAGAGGAAACGCAAACGAGTCGCGTTTCTCTTTTTAATGATATTATAGAGATGATCGGTTAACATGTTCACTGCTAAAAGAATTTCCTATAGATCTTTCGTTTACGCTGATAGGTTAGGTTTAATCCTCCGCGACGTCACGTGATTTGGGGGTTACATAACCTATATTCTACGACGTTACGAGCTTCAGGGGTTACATAACCTATATTCTACGACGTCACGTGATTTGGGGGTTACGTAACCTGTATTCTACGACGTCACGTGATTTGGGGGTTACGTAACCTGTATTCTACGACGTCACGTGATTTGGGGGTTACATAACCAATTTTCTACAACGTCACATGATTTGGGGGTTACATAACCTATTTTCTACGACGTCACGTGATTTGAGGATTACCTAACCTATATTCTACGATTTTTATTTTATTTATTTATCGCTGTATTATTATACCGTATCGTTATATTGTAGATATCAACACTGCGCGATATATTTATGAAAATCGAGGATCTCTTTGGATGATGGACCTACATAGCTATTTATCACAATTGTATTTAAATTTTCGATGCTTAAGTCGATGATTCTACAAGTTCTACAGTGTAACGAGAAATTGTAACGAATTATAATTTCTTTTCCCAGAGACACAGACGATTCCGAGTACAGAGAGTTAAGTGAACGATGTAATATCGAATTGAATTAAATTATCGTGTAGTTTAAGAGTACAATGTGCTACGTGTGTATACTTGTCGATTAGAGTTAGAGGACAAAGTGGAGAACGAAGTAAAAGAAGTATAAAAATTCGCAAATGATCGCTTTGCTCCTTGACTTTTGTCCGGAAGTGTATTTGACGATTGCTCGTTGCGAACGTGTCGATCATTGACCAAGAAAGCTTAAACGCAAAGATCAATGGCGGCCGCTAGCGGTGGCCATTGCGGTGAACGTGTTAAGAAGATGGCAGTGTAACCATTTGTCTAGCTCGCGGCCTTTCGAATACGCAGTCCTCTGTAATTCACACGTATTCGTATAAGCACTCCGGCACACGACACGCAATCTTGCAAACCATGTACGAAACTCAAATGCACGCGCACGATCAAAGCCTTGCTGCTAGCCTTATCTTGTAACACGAAGTATGAATAAACCATTGAAAACGTATGATGCCCTGTGTCTATGTAATCTTTCTTTTTCCAAGCTTCGTAAGATGTCAGTCCGACGTTCTGTTGGGAAATGGAAGCTGAGAAAGAGTCACTTCGGCTTCTTTAACGACTAATTGTCCTTTTATTTTATTTTTGGAGGGAAGGTATTTCGGTGAGGGTGAAATTTAGAATTTCTAACTTCGATCCACTTTGGCATCGTGTAAGTATCGAATTTTGCATTTGCAGGTGAAGATGTTCGCGTTCTTACGTCAGATTTATTTAGGTGTACTTAGGTGCCATCATCGAGGAAGCGTTTTGAATGGAGACCTAGAACGTTTGCTGATGTGATGCAAATGAAGGTAATGTTTAATGGAAATTCGAAACGATTGTTATGGAAACTTAGACGTTACTCGGGACAAGTGACGTAGTGAGTAGGATGTTAAGAACTCTCGTTTCATTTAAATTAATAATTAATACAAGAATTAAAAATTCTATTGCATGACAGTGTCGTGTAACACATTTCTCGAAGAATTGTTAATATTTTTGTATTGAGAATTTTATTTTTCTACATTTAGTTAATTAACACTTGTAACTGGATTCTCTGAATTTTAAGATTGCTCGAATAATCATTATCTCGTAAGGTAGAAGGAATAAAAATAAAAAATAGAAAACAAATTTATTATACTTTAAATGTAAAGAGTTAAGGTTTACTTAATTACTAGTCCTGGCACGAAGTAAAACTAAAGAAAACTAATTTTATTCTCTTACCTTGCAATTTAAGTGCCATAATCAAACAGCGAAATCACACAGTCACACGTGGAGCCATATCGCCCAAATGTGGTGAAGAATAACACGCAACTGATACAGAAAATCTGCAAAAATTAACTACGAGCCTGACCCGTCTTATTTACCTTGGGTCCTATTTACAAACCACGTTTCTCACACGTGATACTCGTGTTTGACCCGGTTTCCTTACCACGTTTCTCACACGTGATACTCGCGTTTGTCCCGATATCGAGTCTCACACGATATTCTAGACTAAGGTGTTAACTTTAGTTTTCCTCCAGAACATAGTACCGAAAGAACAAGTATTATTGCAAGATATTGGATAGTACCTTGGCACTAAAATTGAAGGAAATTCGAAAACAGGAGTTTACCAAATTCTGAGCCAATCGTGTCTCTAACGATCCACCACGATCAACGATAAATAAATAATTTCACAAGAAGCCATCACTGTTTAGGGAGGTATCAAGGGGGTATCGCGTCGTTCCCTTGATCTTCCTGGTCGCGTGGTTTCCGCCCGAAATAATTCGTCTTCGCGGTTGGAAGGCGCGAAGATATCCCGATGTGGATGGACGGTTCGACGCGACACGGTATCTCGTCGACTTAACGAGGAGATACGAAAATCGTCTCGTGCTAGAAGAGAACTGTTGTCTCTGATGTTTCGTTCGGAGCTCGTTGGAAAGAACCGATGTCGTTGAGCGCTCGTTCAGAAGTGTCCTCGACCAAGGGCGTTCCCTTGGTTCACGAATCCCTTACCTTGGAGCGAGGGAAGGTTCCCCCGAAAAACCACGATAGTGGAGGAAACCCTCTCCTCCAAGGTGGGGTACCTGGGGTTCACCCGCGCGCCGGTGACCCCATCGGCCGTTTGTTACCCCTAGCGAAGGCCTGAGGCTTCCAACGTGTGCGGACCACGTGGAGCCCTCAGGCCTATTGTCAGCCAAGTCTTAAGAGCCGTCGCCTAATTTCGTTAAATTAGGGATTTCCAGGATTCTCGTGTTCCGCGACACGAGAAGTCAAAAGAAAAAAGGTACAGCAGTCAAACATGCTGAAGGCATGGAGCGGGAAATTCCGATGCCGAATTGTTCGACCCTAAGACCTGGCTGTTGGAAGACCGTAACGGGTCTTCTTTGTTCCACGACGGAACAATCACCATCTCCAGTACCCAAATCTAACCCGAACATTCACGACCCTGCCCATTTTTCCACTTTCCTCTTCAAACCTAGAATCCTCTACAAACCCTGAATTTTACCCAAGCCCGATCAGATGCAATGGGACCTCCTTACTCGATTTCGCGATAGTATCAAGATGGACCGGGAAGAAACAGCGGAAGAAGGGTTGGTGGCACTTGTTCCACAGCGAGTCGGTCCTCGGTGACAAGTTCGTCGAATGCGGCTGAATGGCCGCATAGATGGCCGATGAATGCAGTCGTTTACAGGCACGCATTGAATCGGCCACGGAGCGTGGTCCATTCATAAGCAAACCAGGGAACGGGGCCAGCAGTCGAGGACGTCTTATCGGGCGACAAAGCGTCTAATCCGCGTGCCGATTTCCGGGCCGCCGGTTCCGGTCCCGGGATCCACGCTCCGTCGAATATATCCGACTTAACGATCGCGGATTATTGAATGCAAATTGATTCCCGAGTTGCTGCCGGAATCAGGCGTCTCTCGAGTTTGGAATCCTGCTGGCGCTTCGGTTACCCGACTGCTGCTCCTATCGCGTAAGCGTCGTCATTGCCTTTTGGAGTTTACGTCGGAGCTTGTTCGAATTACCGGGATTCGTGGGGATCGGGCTTGTCGCGAGAATGTTTGTTGCCAGGGCGTGCCAGGTTTTTAGGGGTGCCGTGGGGTGCTCGTGATATGGACTTCCGTATGGGATTTCGGAGGGAACGAATTGTGTACTATCAAGATTATTTCTTTGAGACTATGCTTGTTGTGATATATTTCTCTTGCTTTCTATGGTATGTTATAATTTTGGGGGGTTTGGTTCGTTTTATCGTGGATTTGGGGAATTTAATTTTAATTTTTAAGGGTACTTTTAAGATCGGTGTATTTGCTAATTTTTGTGGATTTTATTGGGGATTTTTGTGGATTTAATGTAGTAATTTCTAACATTTTATTTTACCGGGATTCGTGGGGATCGGGCTTGTCGCGAGAATGTTTGTTGCCAGGGCGTGCCAGGTTTTTAGGGGTGCCGAGGGGTGCTCGTGATATGGATTTCCGTGTGGGATTTCGGAGGGAAGGAGTTGTGTACTATCAAGATTGTTTCTTTGAGACTATGCTTGTTGTGATATATTTCTCTTGCTTTCTATGGTATGTTATAATTTTGGGGGGTTTGGTTCGTTTTATCGTGGATTTGGGGAATTTAATTTTAATTTTTAAGGGTACTTTTAAGATCGGTGTATTTGCTAATTTTTGTGGATTTTATTGGGGATTTTTGTGGATTTAATGTAGTAATTTCTAACATTTTATTTTACCGGGATTCGTGGGGATCGGGCTTGTCGCGAGAATGTTTGTTGCCAGGGCGTGCCAGGTTTTTAGGGGTGCCGTGGGTTGCTCGTGATATGGATTTCCGTGTGGGATTTCGGAGGGAAGGAGTTGTGTACTATCAAGATTGTTTCTTTGAGACTATGCTTGTTGTGATATATTTCTCTTGCTTTCTATGGTATGTTATAATTTTGGGGGGTTTGGTTCGTTTTATCGTGGATTTGGGGAATTTAATTTTAATTTTTAAGGGTACTTTTAAGATCGGTGTATTTGCTAATTTTTGTGGATTTTATTGGGGCTTTCTATGAATTTAATATAGTAATTTCTAACATTTTATTTTATCATAGTGATATATTTTTATTGGTTTTTATATCGTGATTCTCTAGGTTTTATTTTAATAGATTTTATTGTGGATTTGAAGAGGTTAATTTTGGTCATTTTTTCCCTTTTTCGTTGTAACTGTTGTAATTTATTTTTGTCGGTTTAATAAAACAGACGTCTATTTCTGGGGCAATTATTATGTAATTTATTTCTGTGGATTCAATCGATTTTCGATGTAGTTAATACGGTAAATTTTATTGAACTGATAACACCTTCTTCCAAAATTATTATATTCGTATTAATTATTTCTCTTTTTCGCAAACTTCTTTGTATTCTTTGTATAATTTATGTTTAACCGTAAGTTGCTTCAATTGTCTGTAATTTTATTCAAAATTTGTCACGGTAGATAAAATTAGATTTCGAAGATAAAACATTTTGAGTACCTTAAGTGTATTTACCTTAAATTCACCATCCGAACGTAGAATTTCAAGAAGCTCTTAAAATTGTTTAAACCTTTGAATTAAAATTTAATTCATAATATTCAATTACTAATAGTCATAAATATACATTGATTTTTCACCTTATTAACAAATATATGCAATTATCTATCATGGTTTCTTATTTACATCGTGTAAATTACATCACAAAAAGAAAAATTTGAATCAATGGCGACTAAGAATTCCAAAGATAAATTCTTTCAATGGTTATTTTTATTTTCAGTATGATACTTTATTTTATTTGGTATTTTATTTAAAAAATAAAAAGGGATAACGATATTCGCTTTAATTCCTCTCCCTTCGATTGACACGCGATAAAAATATAAATTCAAAATGGTGCCTGGATTATACCCTCGCTAAAATAGTGCATCCCCGAATGAACCTTCCGCAGTCGCTAATTAAAGTAACTAACTCACCGATAACGAGAGTTGCGAGACGCTTCGAGAGACTAAGAACAAGCCGAGTCCACAAGATCACGTCGTTAATCGCACGTCTCGGTGTAATTCAAAATATATTGCCCCTGGGTGTTCTTTGGGTCACCAATTTCATTGATCATCGTCGCGTGTATCACCTCGGGGAGCGATTGCTGCGAATTAGGTAATTTTCTTAACGATCTTCTGCACTGTAACTTTCGGCCTTGCTAGTTAGCGATCCTCTTAACTACCGCTGCGACTCGTTCAAGACACGCCAGACACTTTCCCCGGCAACTTCCTTTTTCGCGTTTATTAACCAACGGTCTCGCCGTTGCGTCGCAATCAATGACGAATTCCACCAGATTTTCCCCTAGACGTTCCGTCAACGGTCCTCGTCGGGTCGCCGTTTGTTTCGCGAAAATTTCACGATGAGAACTTCTTAACGAGACGAACACGCGAAATAAGTAATTGTACGACTAACCCTCTGGGAAATTCTTCGGCGAGACGCGCGGATTCAAAGCCTAGGGACTATCTAGGGAGTTGGAACTGTATCGCGTCGTCGCTGCGGTCACAGTTGGGCCTTATTAAACTAATTACCTTATCCAGCACTGCTTTGTTTGATGCATTGAGAATATAGTATCGAATATGTGGTTTTCTTTGCCACTTTCTTTAATTACTTTCGTCGAGTAATTCGATTTTTGTTCCGTTTTTGAAAAATATGTACCTCGTGAAGCAATTTATCTAGAATTATTCGGTATCGGATTATTATATTACTTGTATTATTTAGACTAATTTATATTAATTTTTCTATTTTCAAATTAATTTTGATACACAGATCTACCGATCTATGATAAATACTTAAGTATAATATATACGAATGATAATAATCATGGTAGCACTATGGAGATAGATACGTAATCGTGTTTGCGTATAAAATGTAAATTACCCTTAACTTCGTCAGAAGCAGATATATATTTGCGGAAATAGTGGAAATAATAAGTTTGGAAGCATTTTCTACGCTACATTTTCATTTCCTTGATATTTCAAATTTTCATTTCAACTTTTCACCTGGATAGCTACAAATCTACATTCATGTGACGTTTCTCTATTTTCCGGGGTGTTTTCTAAAATTTCGCGTGCGAATAAAACTAAACTAAATTGAAACCGAATTGAAATCCCGTACGCGTGCTCGCGTGCGAACTCGCGAAGCAGTTGAATCCGACTCGCCTAAGTAGACCGTGATCTCTGAAAAGAAAAAATAGAAAAAACGAACACGGTCGCCATATTTTCCAGGCTGTTGGACATGTTTTATACTCTGCCTGATATTCTTATAGTTATGGAAATTCGCCGTGTGAAATGCAAATTAGGGAACGCGCCGCGGACCCTGAATAATCGCCTAATTCGATTTTTTAGCGCGTTAAGCTTGCACGAAACTTCCACTTGCTTTGCGAAACTGGATTAACATCTCGTACAGACGCCACGAATCGTGGAAAACACCGTGCGAACGTGGATCCATCGTGTGTGTCGCGCGTGAGTTTTCAAACGAGCGCAAACTCGCTGCAACCGTGTTAAACTCGAATCAGCCAAATGGCCCGATCGAATTTATCTCGATCTTTATACATTTCCTTTTCCCTCTGACTTTTCAATTTCATTCGCCTCTGTATACTTTCCTCTTCTTTTTCCCGTATTTCCTTTTCTCTTTTTCCTTTTTTTTTCTTTATCTTTGCACCGTCTGGTGGCAATTCCGTGCACTTGATCGACGCGCGAATTTACGCGATAAACAGTTTTGCCATGTTTAACGAGATAAATCGTCGTGTAACACGAGCGAATTTCGGCGGAAATTTCATTCGAATAATTTTGTTGCATAGCTCGGGCGCGCTTTCGGGCAGGGAATTGTTTGTAATAAATTCATCCCACGGTGAAATGGAAGTTGATGCTGACACGTTGAATCAATTATTCGAAACATACGCGATAAAAAGAAAAACGAATTGCCGGCCATTTGTCATTTTTGGCCAACGCCGTCGATGATTTAACGCCATTGTGCGTACACCATTTTTTCCCATTGTCACTCGTAAGAGTTGTCCTGGCCACGTTGTTCTTTGCAGTCGCTTTGTTTCGTTGAAAGGTAAACTTGCGCGAAAATTGAAAATTCATATGGATAACAATTTGTTTTTGTTAACTGTGAATTTTTACTACTTTTGGGATTTTTAACAGGTGAATGGGACTTGTCAAGTATAATTGGGTAATGAAATTATTCATATAAGTTTTAAAACAATTTTATGAATACTAATGATTATGTTTACTATTACTTTTTAAATTAGTTATTAAAGCATTGTGATTGTTTGGCAAACTAGGATAAAAATGAAGAAAGTTTATTAGAAAAACCTGAGTTCTAGAATAATTTATATACTTATTGTCATTCCCCTAATTAATAACTAAAAAATCATAATTATGTTACAAATGATAGAAATACAATTTACTTGAAAAATCTCAGTTTAAAAATTCCTTCTGCATTTATTATTATTTCTTAAATTAATAATCATGTATCAGACCACAATAAAAACCCTATTTTACCGGAAATTACTACAAGAAGCTGAGTTAAAAAATTCTCGACATACTTATTATCATTTCAGAACTTAATAATTTAAATTTCCTAATTATCTGATATATCATAACAGAAACTCACTTCATCGTGTCTTCTTACTTGAAAAATTCCGCCCATCTCTTGCATTATTTCTCAAATTAGTAAATTTGAGAATGCCGAAGAATGCACCAAGAATAGTCCCAGTTAAAAAATTCTCCTGCATCCACCACCAAACCAGAGACCACAAATTTCTCGACCAATCGCGATCAAACAAACCTAACCTTTTCCACTGTAATAACGAATCTAATTCGTTACGCGTGTCCCACGACGAAAATTTGGAGAAATTCTAAAATTTTTGCACAATTTTATCCTAAACGTGAGATATAGCGGTTCACGAAAATTGAGAATTTTTCCAGCGCATCATTTTTCAGGCTGAAGTCACAGTGCAAGGGGTTAGTTACCAAGAACTATAAAGAACTTCCGAGGATTATCCCCTGGATCGGAAAAAATTTTTCTGGCCTTTATAAATCGGCCTTGTGACGCTATTTGTATGACCATAAACAACGCAGACATTTACGCGGTCGTATTAAACCGAGCCCGTATCTGGCCGGCATGGCCTGATCGTATTGGGAAATGAACGACTTCGACCCCCGGCCACGGATATCTGAAAGTATTCGGTGTACGATAACCCGCGGGCCGATCGACATTTTGCTACGTGCCACGCTGACGTAACTTCCGCTGCACGAAAGACTTCCTCCGCGTCGCCTCTAATGGAGTCTTAATGGAGGTCTTTGAACGACGACAGCGAACCAAGCCTCCCTCTGTAACACGATAAATACTGCACGTATTGTCTCGAGAGAACTACTTCTTTTTCTCCACGGTCGTTCCGTCGATCAAATCGGTGCCAGTTTTAATTCCATCCCTGATCCGATGTTTCTCTCGATGAGTCATGGCTGCTTCGGCCAAGGAGGCTTGTGACGGCACTGTCGGAGAATTTTTATCTTCCGTGGTGGGCTACTAGTTTTATTCGAGGTAAGTGATTTTTCTAAATTTTTTTCCATTTTTCTAACTTGTTTCTACGAGGTAAATATTATAGGTAGCTTTTTGTAAAAATTCTTTTGTTGTGTCGTAATTTGGTTTGGTGGAGGGGGCTTGTGATGGGAGTGTTGGAGAATTTTTATCTTCTGTAATGGGTTTTACTAGGTTTACTTGAAATAAGTAATTTTTTTTTATTTTCTTCGATTTTTGGGATTCGTTTGTGTGAGATAAATACTATAGGTATCGTCTTCTAAAAATTCTTTCGCTGAGTTATAATTGGTTTCGTGAAGGGGGCTTGTGATGAGAGTGTTGGAGAATTTTTATCTTCCATGGTGGATTACTAAGTTTACCTGAAGTAAGTGATTTTCTTCATCTTTTTTAGATTTTTCTGACTCCTTTGTGTGGGATAAACACTATAGGTATCATCTTTTAAAAATTCTTTCGTTGAGTTATAATTAATTTGGTGAAGGAGGCTTGTGATGAGAGTGTTGAAGAATTTTTATCTTCTGTGGTGAGTTACTAAATTTACTCGAGGTAAGTGATTCTTCTAATTTTGGGGATGATATAAATACTATAGGTATATTTTTTTTAAGTTATTTTCGTGAAGGAATTTCGAAAATTTTTGTCTTTTATCTGTTATTATTTGGTTATTAGATTTGCTTGAAATACGTAACTTTTTCAGTTTTTTAACTCTTTTGCAGCTCTTCTGTATGAGATAAATATTTCTCGATACAGTTCCTTCTTTTATTGATCCATAATCGGTTTAATAAAAATTTATGCCAGGGACGTGGTGGATTATTAATCTCATTTATAATTCGTGGCCTTTCAGTTCTTATTAATTTTTGCTTTAAACGTAGCTTACGTGGCATAATAAACGCTGCAAATACGATCTCAAGAGTGACGAAATAAATTATTAGACGTGGTCGATTTGTCGGAGCTATAGCTGAAATATTATTGCGCAACATCGAGACAATCCCCGTATATATTTTTCAGGTTTGGCTGCTCTTATCTCTCGCTCGACTATCAATTTGAATTTCGGAATAGCCGGGGCTCGAGGAAACGGCGAAAATAAGAGGTGGAATAAGTAATGAATGGAAAGTGGACGGCAGAGTGCAAGCGTCGAGAAATTGACGAGCCAGGCAACGAACTTGCGCGAAAAATACGGGAAACGAAGGAAAATAGAATACGTAAGCGGGATACATAAAGAATGTGCGCTAATTATTCACACTACCATCGAATTACTGTATCAAAGGCGTGGGGCTCGTTGCTTCGGGTTTATATCTCTCGTGGAAAAAAAAATAAAAAGGAAAGAGATGCTAATTGATAATGATTCGGAGACTTAATTAATATTCAACAGCAACGTGACGATGTTGGTCAAAGAAAAGATGGCCGAGAGCAATTGCAACCTAAGAAATAAAAATATCGTTGAAATATACGTTTCTAGGGACTGGCTACACTTTGCGAACAAAATTATTTAAACATCCTCCCTTTCACTGCCTTGAATACTGGTAAATGGTATATGAAAGGAGAAACGTTCCCATAATAACAAGCACACAAATTAAAAGGGAAACAACAAACTCCTACTACAAAAAGTCTAAAAACTCTCAACAGTGTTAACATAAAATAAATTACAATTAAAAAAAAAAAAAACAAATTTTTAAATACTAGCAACATTCTGTATAAAAAAAAAGAAAATTTAAATATTGTCAACAAATATCAAAGATACACCCTAACATCCATCATACAGAAATATATTTTTATTAATTGATAGCAATTAATTAAATTTTTTTCTAAACACATATTATTGTTAATGAAATTATATATGATCAACGAACAGAAAATTGCTCGATAATTGTCTTTCTTCTTTAATTCAAAATTAAAATTAATTTACAATTTAAAATTTACAATGTCAGTCAAATTTACTTGATTACCAACGAAGTACTCGTCTGCGGTTACACGTACTTACAAAGGTTCCTTCTTCGCTAAAATATAAATTCGCGAAAGGGATAGAACGAGCTGAAAAACGGACATCGATCGAAAGTCGTTCGTCCTGTCCGTATTGCCGTGGAAACGAACAAAAAGCGCGATGTCAAGAACTCGTAAAACCGATTATCACCTTCAAGTAATTATCCAAGCAGCATACTCGAGGCAAGTATCCGACCCGCCTCCTACGCCCACGTAATTATTCTAAGTTGAACAGTGCGAGAGGTAAAAAGCAGAAAATGACAAGGAAACTCGGGAAATCGGATTAAAGGCGACGCGTCGCGGAAGTTAGTATCGACCAGAGGCATCGAGTTGTTCGAAGATTCTTGATGGACCAACTTGGATGGTCTAAAAATATCCGCGATTCTAGTAAAAATTCGAGGATAATTAATTCTTACGAAACTTTCCAGGCGAAATTAAGTTTTCGCTTTAAGAGGATAATAATATTATTGGAAGTTAATAAAAATGGAAAACGTGTAAGTATTTACGTTTCTGTAATTCTGTTATAGATACTTGAGGATACTGCATTGGATGTTTGAAAAATTCGAAGAAATATATAAAATATATCATTTTTCAGTAGAAATTACGAATAATGAATTACAGATATTTAAAAATATTTTATGTAAACAATAAATTTGGTTGAAACTTAAAAAGTTTCATACAATCTGTTATCGTAAGAAGAAACCCTAAAGAATTATGTGAAAGAAATTCGTAAATTAAAATTAACACAATAAATTCTGAACTTATGATAATAAATAAACGTGGATGATCTAAAAAGATTGGTACTTCCATTAAAAATTAGAAAATACTTAAATCCTACGAAGCTTGAAAAATAAAAATGAAATTTCGTTGTAGGAGGACACGAATATATAGAAAGAATAATAAATAAAAATAGAAAAAATGTTTTCATAGGAATTATAGATACACGAGAATACATTATCGAATATTATAAGAATTCGAAGGGAGAAATGTGAAATTTTGTCGAAACCTGAAGACCCACGTATGTATATTTAAATTTCCTACCAACTGGAAAGCATCCTGCACTCTACCAAAACTGGAGAATAAACTGGATAAAATTCATGACTGAAAATCAGCATAATAAATTCCTAACTTCAATTTACCCTAATCTGCAACACGCATAAATTTCATCCTACCCGAGAATAACCTGGAAAAATTTCGGATAATCTAGCCAGGGAATTTTCCTGTGGAATAAACACCAGCCATTACACCAAGCCTTTATACCTCGAATCCTATAACCCAACCGGCACATCCTCCTTGTAATTCAATTCCGAACACCTAACCGAAACACTCCGAAAGAGAAGAACGGAAAAATCCCCCCAAAAAAATAAAAAATAAAACGAAGAATAAACCAACGAATGAAATAAGTGAGACAAGGGAAGCAACGCGAGCGGAAGTCGCGATTTACATGGAAAAGAAGAGGAACAAGTTGCGAGTTGTTAAGAATGGGAGGCGATCGGAGCAATAACAGTAAATGACAAAGCAACGAACGCAGTGGTGCTCGTTTCAAATGCAGATCAGCAGGGAAACGGTAGCGCGGCTTCATTTCCGGTTCCTACGAGCGATTCCGCGTGAACGCTAAAACCAACATCGGCCGGCGTTCGTCGCGCTCGCGTTTATCGGCGCCATTTTAAAGGGAAATGCGAGCGCGCCGCGACGCTGCCTGAAAAAGCTTGCTCCGTGAAAAGTCTCAACGGCCCCGGATGTGAAATGAATCGTAAATTGCGTGGAAATAGCGTTCGCCTTTCTCCCACTGTCGTTTCATCGTTAACCCCTTGAAGCCGAAATTTCGGTTTGTTTCTGCGAAAGGAATAACGATCGACTATGGTTTCTTGTATCGGATACGGAAATTGCGGACGATTGCTGTATGGGACAGTGTTGATTATGGTTTGTGATGGTATAGTGACTGCCATCGTAAGTTGTAACCGATTATAATTGTTTTGTATTGGATGTGGAAATTACGGATGGTTGCTGTGTGCGACAATGTTGAGCATGGTCTGTGATGGTATAGTGATTGTGTTATCGTTAATTGTAACCGATTATAACTTTTTTGTATTGGATGTGGAAGGTATGGACGATTGCTGTGTGCGACAATGTTGAGTATAGTTCGTTATGGTATAGTAATTGTGTTATCGTTAATTGTAACCGATTTTAATTTTTTTGTATTGGATATGAAAACTATGGAGATTGCTGTGTGCGATAATGTTGAGTATAGTTCGTGATGGTATAGTGACTGTGCTATCATGAGTTGTAACCGATTTTAATTTTTTTGTATTGGATGCGGAAAAGTATGGACGATTGCTGTGTGGGACAATGTTAGGTATAGTTCGTGATGGTATAGCAACTGTATTGTCGTGAGTTGTAACCGATTTTAATTTTTTCGTATTGCATGCGGAAAGTACGGATGATTGCTGTGTGGGACAATGTTGATTATGGTCTGTGATGGTATAGTGACTGCCATCGTAAGTTGTAACCAATTATAATTGTTTTGTATTGGATGTGGAAGGTATGGACGATTGCTGTGTGCGACAATGTTGAGTAAAGTTCGTGATGGTATAGTGATTGTGTTATCGTTAATTGTAACCGATTATAACTTTTTTGTATTGGATGCGGAAGGTATGGATGATTGCTGTGTGCGACAATGTTGAGTATAGTTCGTTATGGTATAGTAATTGTGTTATCGTTAATTGTAACCGATTTTAATTTTTTTCTATTGGATATGAAAACTATGGAGATTGCTGTTTGCGATAATGTTGAGTATAGTTCGTGATGGTATAGTGACTGTGCTATCATGAGTTGTAACCGATTTTAATTTTTTTGTATTGGATGCGGAAAAGTATGGACGATTGCTGTGTGGGACAATGTTAGGTATAGTTCGTGATGGTATAGCAACTGTATTGTCGTGAGTTGTAACCGATTTTAATTTTTTCGTATTGCATGCGGAAAGTACGGATGATTGCTGTGTGGGACAATGTTGATTATGGTCTGTGATGGTATAGTGACTGCCATCGTAAGTTGTAACCAATTATAATTGTTTTGTATTGGATGTGCAAATTACGGATGATTGCTGTGTGGGACAGTGTTGATTATGGTCTGTGATGGTATAGTGATGTGTATAGTGACTGCCGTCGTAAGTTGTAACCAATTATAATTGTTTTGTATTGGATGTGGAAATTACGGATGATTGCTGTTTGGGACAGTGTTGGGTATGGTCCGTGCTAGTATAGTGACTGTGTTATCGTGAGTTGTAACCGACTATAATTTTTTTTCAATTTAATATGAGATTTGGTAAAATGTAAAATTGTTTGTTACGAATTATAGGAGATAATAGATAATATTTAGAGATAATATTTTTATTTTGGTGTGAAGTTTGGTAGAATCTATTTTGGAGAAGTTACTATGCAGATATCTGGATGTTGTAATGGTATAGTGATAAATAGATGGAACAATAATTGGAAAATATATATGATGTGTATGATTGGGGAAGTATAATTTTAGCAATATTTGGATTTGCCTTATCTTATATAATTGTAAATAATAAAATATTTTATTCTTCTTCTTAAGAAATTTTCAGTTAATCGTCAAATTACTCACGGTTATGCGTAGATTTCTTTTTGCTTTAGGATTTTTCAAGCCGAAATCAGGACACTTTAGGAAGTGTCTGTTTAAGGTGCAAGGCGTTTGAAAAATAGTTCGGCTATTGTGGAAGAAAAAGTGGATGCTTCAAAGGCAAGATTGTTGTCACTATTTTGAACGTTTACTCGAGGAATAAAGGAAGGAAGGCTCAAAGCTGCTTTATTTTTCAGAGCTGTAAATTTTCTTAAAGAGATTTGTCTTTGTCAAAAGCGTTTTAAAAGCCACGACACGACTTTCATCATAGTTTACCTTAGTCACTGACATTGCTTTATATGAAGAAAAATTCTTTAAAGCAAGATAAACTGTAACAGCTTAGCTGAATCTGGGACAAATCAGAGTTCCGGGACAATCTTCTTTCTTCTAAAAATCGATAAAGGTGAATTAATCTTAATTAGACTACTTTTCGATAGAAATCTGTTATAATAAATTAAACAAAGCGAGTTCCAGATAAATTATCGAGTTCGTCTCATTTGTAAATCAATTATTCTCATTAGCATTTTCACTGCTTGCTTAATTCCATATAATGTGCAGAAAGTATCAGAATGATTTTTCAAATTTATTATAGTCAATCGCAATTTGCATACTTTCTTTGCAATATTGTAATAGAAAGTTGAAAATTTTCTGGATGGTATTACCATTTATTTATGTTCACTAATGTTACTAATCTAGATATCGGTCACTAATGGCGACGCGACGGTGGCGCCACTGGTGGATTGAACATCAATTACCAGTGATAGTCAACAATTTAATCCTTCGTGAATGGGGCTATATTTTTGAATAACAAATTTTGAAGGTTTTATTGCGACCGAAGAAAAAGATTATAGTACAAAAACTGTAAAAAATAATTCATTATGCATAAACTTTCCTCTTCCCATGTTCACCATAATATCCAAAGACTTCAAACAGTTATATTGTGACCCTTGACATCAAAGGGTTATCCTAAATAATTATTTATTGCAATATATACCACACATTTTCCTTTCAATTTGCCAAATCCTTCTTCTCTACATAAAAATAAATGAATGATACTTATCACAATTCGTATGTAACTATCCGAGAACTCGAGAAATCATAAATTATTTAAGCTGAAGTAAACAATATTCCAAACAAAATATCTTTTTCTGTAAGTCGTTTAAATTCATTTCGATTATCATTGAACAAATTAAAAATCAAAATTCCTGCGTTCTCCAAAATCATCTCAACGAGTTCTGTTCCCATTAACTGTCACGATACGCATTTCAACCGATACAGGATCCATACATCCGCCATTTTATCCCCGAACACGCCTAGAACGATCGAGTTGCGAAGGGAACAGCGATCCAGCTCGATTTGTTTCCATTGGAGGAACAACCCATCGCTGTGTAGTACAGCACCACCAGCTGGGTCGTTACATTTATTCAATTATGCGTTCTTTTATTTGGCCTCGTTCCGACGGAGTGCACCCTTCAAAGGGTACACACCGAACATTTCCATTTTCCGTGTCGTTCTATCTCGCACGCCTGCCCGACCACGGACCACGGCATGGAACTTTGTTTCAACTTTAAGCGTCGCGTTTCCAGCCCGCCCGCATCCATTCTCGTTACAAAGTGTCGCGCGACGAGGAAGTATGCTCCGCCATGCTTTAATCGCTCCTTTTTCTTCCGAAACCGTCCTCCATTACCGTCGCCGCGGCGCCGCCGTCTCTAATCTCTTCAGCTTTTCGTGCCTCGGCTTACAAGGAGAGTGCAAGTCCTTCGAATCATCGATTTAGTTGAAACCTTGCAGGCTTCTAGACTTAGTCATCCAGTTCAAGAAAATGTATATTATAAGGGCAACTACTCAATAGTTTTTGAGATATTTATACTTAAAGCTTTATTACTCTTAACTACCGATTTCTTCCTAATAAAGGAACTCCTTTGTTTACCAAGTGCCGTTGTGGCCTGACGGTGACACCGGAAAGTTCCTACCCTGGTGGACCGGGGTTCGACCCCGGTTATAATTAAGAGTGATTTTTTTCCATCTATTTTTTATTTTGTATTAATTTTTCGCTCATAAAATATGAATCTGATATTATCCATTGCAACAAAAAATAATTAATACCTGAAAAGAAAAATAATTATTAAATTGTTTAAGGGGGTGAGGTGTGAGTGCCATGTGAGTGGCCTAAACACATTGTCTAAATGGAACGATCGACTCATTGAATGTAACATAAACAACCGAACGATGAGACGTTTGAATATTATACGAAATATTCGAATTCTCAAATAAGAACAAATAGGAATGAAAAAATAAAATCTGAAAAAAGAAAAAATATTTAATACCTGAAGAAACAAAAAATAATTAAAACCTGGAAAAAATATAAATAATGCCTGAAAACATGTTTCCAGTAATAAAAATAGAAACCAAATTTACAAATATTTTAATTTATCTTAATTTACATAACAATCTATGCGTAGCTCTTAGCTTGGTATCGTTTTTCAAAAATTGTTCTTTGAAAAACGATACCAATTACCAGGTCTCACCACGTGGAGGTAGCTACGCATCGAGACCCGACATGCGCCCTAGTGGCGCAGCCTGCTGGCGCTACCTGTATCAAAGGTACCCTAATCTAACTTGGAGCGAATTAAGTTAAAATGACTCTACTGACACTTTATTATATTTCGTGTCTTACAAAAGGG
>NW_016909275.1:4030-5136 GCF_001483705.2 Eufriesea mexicana | reverse complement strand
GTTTCCAGCCCGCCCGCATCCATTCTCGTTACAAAGTGTCGCGCGACGAGGAAGTATGCTCCGCCATGCTTTAATCGCTCCTTTTTCTTCCGAAACCGTCCTCCATTACCGTCGCCGCGGCGCCGCCGTCTCTAATCTCTTCAGCTTTTCGTGCCTCGGCTTACAAGGAGAGTGCAAGTCCTTCGAATCATCGATTTAGTTGAAACCTTGCAGGCTTCTAGACTTAGTCATCCAGTTCAAGAAAATGTATATTATAAGGGCAACTACTCAATAGTTTTTGAGATATTTATACTTAAAGCTTTATTACTCTTAACTACCGATTTCTTCCTAATAAAGGAACTCCTTTGTTTACCAAGTGCCGTTGTGGCCTGACGGTGACACCGGAAAGTTCCTACCCTGGTGGACCGGGGTTCGACCCCGGTTATAATTAAGAGTGATTTTTTTCCATCTATTTTTTATTTTGTATTAATTTTTCGCTCATAAAATATGAATCTGATATTATCCATTGCAACAAAAAATAATTAATACCTGAAAAGAAAAATAATTATTAAATTGTTTAAGGGGGTGAGGTGTGAGTGCCATGTGAGTGGCCTAAACACATTGTCTAAATGGAACGATCGACTCATTGAATGTAACATAAACAACCGAACGATGAGACGTTTGAATATTATACGAAATATTCGAATTCTCAAATAAGAACAAATAGGAATGAAAAAATAAAATCTGAAAAAAGAAAAAATATTTAATACCTGAAGAAACAAAAAATAATTAAAACCTGGAAAAAATATAAATAATGCCTGAAAACATGTTTCCAGTAATAAAAATAGAAACCAAATTTACAAATATTTTAATTTATCTTAATTTACATAACAATCTATGCGTAGCTCTTAGCTTGGTATCGTTTTTCAAAAATTGTTCTTTGAAAAACGATACCAATTACCAGGTCTCACCACGTGGAGGTAGCTACGCATCGAGACCCGACATGCGCCCTAGTGGCGCAGCCTGCTGGCGCTACCTGTATCAAAGGTACCCTAATCTAACTTGGAGCGAATTAAGTTAAAATGACTCTACTGACACTTTATTATATTTCGTGTCTTACAAAAGGG
>NW_016909275.1:0-1406 GCF_001483705.2 Eufriesea mexicana | reverse complement strand
AAAAAAACCACCTCACCACGATACTATTCAAAAACGGCAATATATTTGAACATTCTAACCTAATTCTATTTAAATGCGATTGCTGTAGCAAACCAATAGAGTTTGGTCTCCTCGGTGATGTGAAAAAAATTATCTCACCGCGGCATTAGTCGAATGCTTCATTAAGATTGACCCTTCTACACAAATTCTGCTGAAATACGATGGCTATAGCAAAGCAATTGAATTTTTTCTCCTTATTTACGTGAAAATGTTAGCTCGCCACGATATTAGCCGAAAGTTTCAATATAATTGACTTTCTATCCAAACTGTACTGAATTGCAATAGCTATAACAAACCAAGAGGATTTCTTCTCCTTGCTTATGTATAAAATTTAGCTCACCGCGATATTATTCGAATATGTCATTATAGTTGTACTTTATAGTCATATTCTATTGAAATGCAATTGCTATAGCAAACCCATAGAATTTTGCCTCCTTACATATGTAGAACCTGGCTCACCACGATATTATTCGAATGTGTCAAAATAATTGAACTTTCTATTCCAATTCTATTGAATTGCAATGACTATAGAATACCAATAGAGTTCTTCCTCCTTATTTATGTAAAAAGTTTACCACGCAGCGATATCATACGAAAATGTTAAAATAATTGTACTTTCCCTTCATATTCTATCGAATTGCAATAGCCATTTCAAACCAATAGAATTTCTTCCCCTTACTTATGCAAAAAAGGTAGCTGACACCTGTATTAGGTCCCTGTATTAGACGAAAACGTCAATGTAACTGACCTTTCTAGGCAAATTCTATTGAATTGCTATAGCTCTAGCAAACCAATAGAATTTTGCACCCGGATTTTAGTAAATATTTATCCCACCGCGATATTAGCCGAATACGTCATTATAACTGCACTATCCAGTAAAATTATGTCGAATTGCAATGGCTATAGCAAACCAATATAATTTTTTCTCCATATTTCAGTAAAAAAGTCACTTCAACACGATATTAGTGGAGAATGTCAATATAACTGAACTTTCTATACAAATTATATTGAATTGCGATAGCCACAGCAAACCAGGAGAATTTCTTCACCTTATTTGTGTAAAAAAGGTAGCTCACCGCGATATTGTCCGAAAATGCCAACGTAATTGAACTTTTTATTCAAACCCTATCGAATTGCAATAGCTATAGCCAACAAACGGAATTTCTCCTACTTATTTATTCAGAAATGCTAGCTCTCAGCAATATTATTAGTAAATGACGATATCATTGAAATATCACGTCAAATTCTATTGAATTGCAATGGCTGAAGCGAACCAATTGAATCTTTCCTCCGTATTTATCGAGAGAGACAGCGCGCGGCGGCATTAGTCGAATATGTCATTATAATTGAACTTTCTAGTCAAATTC
>NW_016909274.1:0-543 GCF_001483705.2 Eufriesea mexicana | reverse complement strand
TCTAGTATATTCTGCTTGGTTCTGGGGAGGCTAGCTACCCTGGTCTCTGCACATTAGGTTGGGAAATGCTGCCTCCTGTTATGATACGTATGGTTATATTTGGAGAGGGTAACTTCGACTATTGTGCCATGGATTGCGATTCCCCTAATATTTCCCCTAATAGGTTCAGCATGGCGATGGGGAGACGAGAAATTGTGGCCTCGGCACGTTAGGTTGAGTTATGCTATGCTTGGCTTGGCTAGGTTGGGTTAGGTTTGGCTAGTCTAGCTGTGACTTTTGTGCTGAACGCAGCTGCTCGAGTAATTTCTGCGCTCTGCAATGCCCTACTAGACTCTGCTTGCCTGTGGGGAGTCCAGACATAGTGGTCGTCACACGCTTGGCTGGGATAGGTTACGTTTGGTTTTGTTAGGGTAGGTTAAGTTTGGTTAGGGTGGCATTGACCTTCGAGCTATACACTGTTATTCGGTGGACTTATGCGCTCTACTGTGTACTAGTATATTCTGCTTGGCAATGGGGTGGCCAGCAGCAGCGCTCTCGTCACGA
>NW_016909273.1:13945-14545 GCF_001483705.2 Eufriesea mexicana | reverse complement strand
AGTTATGCTGCGTTTGGCTTCGTCACGTTTGATTAGGTTAGGATACAATGGCTTTGACTTTTTCCTATACGCTGCTCTTAAGTGGATTACTGTGACCTACTATGCTCTACTATACTCTGCTTGGCCCTGGCGAGGCCAGCAATAGTTGTCACGGCTCGTTAGGATGAGCAAGGCTACGTTTGGTTAGGTTAGGTTACGATTGGATTCGTTGGGTTAGCTTCGACTTTCGTGCTGTACACAGTTATCTTGTGGCTTTCTGCTTTCTACTGTGCTCAACCACATTCTGCTTGCCCTGGCGATGCCAGCAATTGTTTTCGCGGCATGTTCTGTTGAGTTAGGCTACGTTTGATTGGGTTACGTTAGCTTCGGTTTAGTTTGGTTGGCTTTGACTATTCCGCTTTAAACTGCGATTATGTGGACTCCTGAGTTCTACTCTCCTCTACAATACTATGGACGGCACTGAGGATGCCAGCCATCGTTGTCGCGGCACGTGAAGACGTGTTAGGCTACGATGGTTATGCTATATTGGCTTGGTTTATGTTTGAATAGCTTTGACTTTCGTGCTACACACTGTTGTCCGGAGCATTTCTGCGCTCTACT
>NW_016909273.1:1907-13862 GCF_001483705.2 Eufriesea mexicana | reverse complement strand
CGCATGGTTGAGCTACGTTTGTTTGGGTTAAGAGTGGATAGCTTAGACATTTCTGCCATGCACTCCGATTCTATGGATTTCTGCGCTCTACTCTCCTCCAGTATGTTCTGCCCGACTCTGGGCAGCCCAGCAATAGTTCTCACGACACGTTATGATATGTCTGGTTACGCATGGTTACCTTACGACTTGTTGCTAGGAAATGACATCTTTGAATTTTAGCTACACACTGCTATTCTGTGCATTCCAGCGATCTGCTGTGCTCTACTGTATTCTGCTTGGCCCTGTGGAGGCCAGAAGCAGTTGCCTCGGCACGTTAGCTTGTGCTATGTTACGTTTGGTAAAGCGAAGATTGGTAATGCTATGATATGATAGCTTCGACTTTTGCGCTATACACTGCTACACGGTGGATTTCGGCGTTGTACTATGCTCTGCTATGTTCTGCTCTTCTCTGGCGAGGCCAGCAATAGTGGTCCCGGCACGTTAGGATAAGTCATGTTACGCGTGGTCACATTACGTTTGGTTAGGTTAGGATGGGATAGTTCCGACTCTATACACTGTGCTATACACTGCTATAGGGTCGATTCCGGCGTTCTACTGTGCTCTGACATTTTCTGTTTGGCCCTGTGGAGGACAGCAACAGCTGTCTAGACACGTTATGTTGAGTTATGTTACGTTTGGTTAGCCCAGGTTAGCTTTAATTCGGTTATGTTGGATTTGACTTTCGTGCTATGCAACCCTATTCGACGGATTCCTTTGCTCCACTGTTCTCTAATGTATTCTGCTTGCTCCTGGGTAGGACAGCAATAGAGGTCGGGTCACCATATGTTGGATAATGCTACGTTAGGTTAGGTTATGTTAGTATGGGTTAGGATTGGGTAGCATTGACTCCTCTGCTGTACGCTGCGTCTCTGTGTATCCGGCGCTCCACTCTTCTCTAACATATTCTACTCGGCTCTGCGGTGGGCAGCAACACCGGCCACGGCACGTTAGGTTAGGTCATGTTACCTTTTGTTATATGGGTATTTGGTTACCGTTTGTTACGTTAGGAGAGTGTAGCTTTGACTTTTTTGCTGCACACTGCAGCTCGGTCCGTTTCTGCGATCTATTGTGCTCTGGTATGTTCAGCCTGGCTCTGGGGAGGCCAGCAGCAGAGTTTCGGCCCGTTACCTTGTGTCGGGCTACGTTTGGTTAGGTTAGGCTATGTCAGGTTGTGTTAGGACATCTACGACTTTTGTGCTATTCGGCAATGCGGCGGCCGGCAGTTGCTGACGCGGCACGTTAGCTGGAGATAGGTTACGTTTGCTTATGTTACGTTCGGTTACGTAAGTGTAGGAGGCCTCTGGCTTTGTACTATACACTCATATTAGGTATGCTCCTTCGCTCTACTGTGGTCCAGTAAGCTGCGCTTGGCTCTGCCGAGACCAACAATAGTGGTCGCTGCAGGCTATGCTGCGTTATGCTACGTTTGTTTATGATATATTGGTTTGGGTTAGGCTCGGGTAGCTTTGACTTTTCTGCTATACACTATTATACGATGGATTTCTGCGCCCTACTGCGCCCTAGCATTTTTTGCTTGTCTCTGGCGACGACAGCAATAGTGGTCGCGGCACCTTATGCTGAGCTACTCTACGTTCGGTTAGGTGACCTATGTTTGGGTTAGGTCCGGATAGAGCTGACTTTTCTGCTATACCCAGCGATTCGATAAATTTCTCTGCTCTCCGTTGCCCTCATATGCTCTGCTTTGCTCTGGAGTGGCCAGCAATAGAGGTCGCGGCACGATAGAATGCGTTAGGTTACGTTTGGTTATGTTACGGTTGGTTAGGTTAGGACATGTTAGCTTTGACTTTTTTACGGCACAATGCTATTCGGTGGATTTCTGCGCTCTACTGTGCTCTAGCACGGTCGGCATGCCTCTGGAGAGTAAAGCAATGGTGGTCCCGTCACACAAGTTTGAGTTATGTTTCGCACGGCTTTGCTAGGATTGGATAGGCTTGGTTAGCATAGCTTTACTTTTGCGCTGTACAATGCTTTTCCGTCTATATCTGTGCACTGCGTTGCTCTACTAGCATCTGGATGTCTCTGGTGGGGCCAGCCATTGTGGTCGTGGCACGTTTGGTTTAGCTGGGTTACGTTTGTTTTGGAGAGGCTTCTTTAAGTTTGGTTAGGGTGGCTTTGGGCTCTGCGCCATGCACTGCTATTCTGGGGATTTCTGCGCTCTACAGTGCTCCACTATACCCTGCTGGACACAAGATAGGCCAGCAATAGTGTTTGTGGCAAGTTAGGCTGAGGTATGTTACGCCTTGTTTGGTCAGGTTAGGGTAAGTTCGGTTAAGGTCGCTTTGACTTTCGTGCTATACACTGTTATTCGGTGGATTCCTGCCCTCTACAGTGCTCTACGCTGACCTGCTTGGCCTCGCGGCGGCCCGAAGTAGCGGTCGCGGCAAGATAGGTTGAGTTCCAATGCGTCCGGCTACGTTAGGTAACGTAGTGTTAGGATAGGGCAGCTCCGACTTTTGTGATACACACTGCTATTCTATGGCCTTCAGCGCACCTCTGTGCGCTCTCACACTCTGCTCGTCTCCGTAGACACCAGTTATAATGCCCTCAGCACGTTGGGTTGAGTTGCGTTTCACTTTGTTGTGTTAGGTTTGCCTACGTTTGGTAAGGACAGCTTTGACTCTTGCGCTACACACTGGTTTTCGGACGATCTCAGCGTTACAAATTGCTCTGCTATAATCTGCTTAGCCCTAGTGTGGCTAGCAACAGTGGTCGTGGCACGTCAGTTCGGGATACGTTACGTCTGCTTATGCTACGTCTGGTTAGGTTAGGATAGTGTACCCCTGACTTTTGTGCCATACACTGCTATCCGGTGGATTTCTGCGCCCTGATTCTCTCTAGTATGCTCTGCTTGGCGCCGGGGAGGCCAGCAATAATGTTCCCGGCACGTTCGGATAAGCTATGCTACGTTTGGTAATGTTAAGTTTGGTTAGGTTTTGTTAGGTTATCTCAGACTTTTGTGATGTACACTGCTATTTGTATGCTTTCTGCTTCCTACGGTGCTGTAAGGTGCTCTGCTTTGCGTTGGGGGTGCCAGCGGTAGTGTTCTCGGCAGGTTGCGTTTTGTTATTCTACTTTCGGTTAAGTTGTGTTAGTATGTCATTGACTTTTGTGCTATATACTGCTTGTTGGTTGCCTTCGGCGCTCTAGTGTGCCCCAGTATAATCTGCTTGACTCTGGGGAGGCGAGCAATACTGGTCTCGGCACGATAGGTTAAGTGATGTCGCGTTTGGTTTTACTACGTTTGGACAGAGTAGGATAGGATAGCTTCGACTTTCGTGCTATACACTGTCATTCAGTGGACTTTTGCGCTCTTCGTTGCTCTACTATACTCTGCTCGACTCAGGGGAGACCAGTAGTATTTGTCTCTGCACGTTAGTCTGAGATAGGTTGCGTTTGACTACAGGGCAGCTTTGACTTTCGAGCTGTACAGTGCATGTAGGTTTATTTCTGCGCTCTACATTGCTCTGATAAGCTCTGCTTGGCACTGGGGCGGCCAGCAACACTAATCTCGGCGCCTTATATTGAGTTACGCTTCGTTCGGTTAGGCTAGGTTAGGACACGTTGGGTTATGATATCTTCCCCTTTTTGCTATACACTGCAATGCGGTGGATTACTGCACTCCACTTTGCTCTAGTTTATTCTGCTTGGCTCTGGGAGGCTTGAAATGGTGGTCTCTGCACGTTAGGTTGCGTTAAGCTACGTTCGGTTGTGGTACGTACGGTTATGTCGGGATAGGATGACTTCGACTATTGTGATGTGCACTGTGATTCTATGGATTTTTGCGCATTACTCTCCTCTAATATGTTCTAATCATGAGTGGTCATGGTTGGACAGGATGAGATAGGCTACGTTTTGTTGCGTTACGTATGGTCACGATAGGATAGGACAGGTCTGACTTGCCTGACTTACACTGCTATACGATCGATTTTTCGGCGCTCTTGAGTGTTCTGTTGTGGTCTGCTTCGACCTATGGAAGCCAGCAATAGCGGCCGCGTCGGTTGTGTTGAATTGAGTGGCGTTACGCTTGATTTCGCCAGGTTACGTTAGAATGGGTTCGGTTAGGGTATCTTTCACTTTTCTGCTACGCATTGCCTTTCTATGGACTTCTACCCTCTACGCTCTTCTAATATGTTCTGCATGGCTGCAGGGATGCCAGCAGTAGTGCTCTCGGCACGTACGGCTGAGTTTGCCTGCGTTTGGTTATGTTACGATTGGTCATTGTAGGAGAGGATAGCTAATACTTTTGTGCTGTTCTCAGCTATTCGGCGGACATCTGCGCTATACATTGTTCTACTAAACTATGCTCGACTCTCGGGAGTCCTGCCTTTGTGGTCGCGGCACGTTAGGATGTGTTATATTACGTTCGGCTTGGTTAGGTTGCGTTGTGTCAGGTGAGGATAGCTTCGACTTTTGTGCTGAGCACTGCTGTTCTATGGACTTCTGCGATCTTCTATGCGCTATCGCTCTCTGCTTTTCCCTGCGGGCGCCAGGAATAGTGCTCCCGGCACGCTAGGTAGAGTTATGTCACGCTAGGCTATGTCAGGTTTGGCTAAGCTTGGTTAAGACAGCTATGCCTTTTGTGTTATACACTGCTATTCAGACGATTCCAGCGTTCTACGCTGCTCTCCTATACTCTGCCTAGCTCTTGTGGGGCCAGCAATGGCGGTCGTTGCACGTAATGTTGGCATACGTCTGCTTGTCTTACGTTTGGTTTCATTTGGATAGGATAGCTTTGACTTTTGTGCTATGCACTGCTATTCGGCGGCTTCCTGCGCTCTACTGTGCTCCAGCATATTCTCCTTGGCTACGAGAAGGACCGCGGTATTGGTCTGGGTACGTATGTATGAGTTCGGTTACGTTTGGTTATATTACGTTTGGTTAGGTTAGGATAGTATAGCTTCCACTCTTGTGCTGCGCACTGCAATGCGGTGGATTAATGCGCTGTGTTGTGCTCTCGTATGTTCTGCTTGTCTCTGGGGAGGTCAGCAACATCGGCATCGGCACGTTATGCTAAGCTACGGTGCTGAACGGTGATTACGTTTGAAAGGGCAAGGGGAGACTAGATTTGACCTTTGTGCTATACACTGGTGTTAGATGGATTTCTACACCCTACGTCGCTCTACTGTGCTCTGCTCGACTCTGGGAGGGCCATTAATTGCGGTCTCGGGCGGTTATGTTGAATTAGGCTCCGTTTGGCTACGTTACGCTAGTTTGTGTTAGGCTCGGATAGATATGACTTTCGTGGTACAAATTGATTTTCGGTGGATTTCTACGCTCTACTGTGCTCCACTATGTTCTGCTTGCCCATGGGGAGACCAGCAATAGTGGTCGCGGCACGAAGTGTTGAGTTAGCGTATGTTTGACTACGCAGAGGTCCACAGATTCGCAGCGTATGGCACAAAAGTCAAAGCTACCCTATCCTAACCTAACCAAACCTAACATAATCGAACGTAACCGAACTAAAACTTACGTACCTAGGACACTACTGCTGGCCTCCACAGAGACAAGCAGAATATACTAGGGAACAGTAGATCGCAGAAACCCGCCGTATTGCAGTGCGTAGCAAGTGAGTCAAGGACATCCAATGCCTACATGAAATAACCTAAATCAGCGACACGTAGCATAGCTCAACGAAACGTGGCGAGACCACAATTCCAGGCCTCCCCATTTCCAAGCAGGATATACTAGAGCGCAGTAGGGCGCATAAATCCACCGAACAACAGAGTATAGCACAAAAGTCAAACGAACCCTGCCATAACGTTGCAAAACGTAACATAGCGGCACGTAACAGAACTAAAGCCAACGTGCCGATAATATTACGGCTGGCCTCCCCAGCGCCAAGTAGAACATACTGGAGCACAGGATAGCGCAGAAATGCACCGAATGCCTGTGTATAGCTCAAAGCCCAAGGCTACCCTATCCTAACATAACCAATCGCAAAACAACCGAACGTAACGTGACTCACTCTAACGTGCCGCTAAAGCTATTGCTGGCACCATAACATCCGAGTGGAACATATTAGAGAAGAATAGAGCAGTGAAGTCCATGGAATCTCAGTGTAAAGCAGAATAGTCGAAGCTATCCCGACCAAACCTAACCTAACTTAGGCGAGCCAAATGTAATCTAACTAATCCTATCGCGATGAAGCCGCCATTGCTGGTCTCACAAGAGCCAAAGAGAACATATAAATGAGCGTAGAGGGCGGAAGTCCATACAATTGCAATGAACAGCAGAAAAGTGAAAGGTACCCTAACCTAATCCAGACAAACCCAACATAACAGAATGCAACCTTACTCAACCTAGCCCGCCGAGGTCGATATTGCTGGCCTCCGCGGGGAAAAACGTAATATAGCAGAGCACAGTGGAGCGAAAGAATACACCGAATTGCAGTTTATATCAGAAAAGGCAAAGACATTCTGACCAAACCTAACCTAACCAAGCCTAACCGAGCGTAGCCTAACTTAACCTAGCGTGCCGAGACCACCATTGCTGGCCTCCGCTGAGTCGAGCAGAGTACAGTAGAGCCATGTACAGCCTAGAAATCCAACGAGCAGCAGTGTACAGCATACAAGTCGTCTATACCCCGTCCTAACATATTCAAACGCAATACAAGCAAACGTAACATAGCTAAACCCGACGTGCCAGGACCAACAACGCTGGCCTCCCGGAAGACAAGCAGAAAAAACTAGAGCACGGTATAGCGCAGAAGGCCTCCAAATAACCCTGCATAGCTCAAAAGTCAGAGATATCCTAGCCCAACCTGACCTATACTAACCTAACCAAACGTATACTAAATAAACCTACCGTGCCGAGTCCACCATTGCTCGCCTCCCGAGGGACGAGCAGGGTATAGTAGAGGCAAGTATAGCGCCTAAAGCCACCAGAAGGCCATGTATAGCAAAAAGGACCAAGACAACCCAACCTAATCAGAGATAACCTAACCTATCCGAACTTAGAATAACTAAATCTAACGAGCGGAGACCTCCATTGCTGGCAACCCCACAACCAAGCCAAGCATATTAGAGCACAGTACAGCGCAGAAACCCGCCGAACAACAGTCTATACCACGAAAGTCAAAGGAATCCTAACCTAACCGTAACCAACATAACCTAACCAAACGTAGCCTAGCTTAACATAACGAACCGCGACCACTATTTTTTAACCCCCCAGGGCAGAGCAGAATACAGAAGAGCGCAGAAGAGCGCAGAAGTGCCCAGAATAACAGTGTATACCACGAAAGTCAAAGCTACCCTTACCTAACACAAACGAACATAACATAACCAAACGTAGAATAGCTGAACCTAACGAAACAAGACCACCATTTCTGGCCACCCCAGATTCGAGCGGATCAGAGTGGAGCAATGTAGATCGTAGAAATGCACCCAAGTGCAGTGTGTAGCACAAAAGTGTAGGATAACCTACACAAACCTATCCAGACGTAGTCTTACCAAACGTAACATAGCACAACGTAACGTGCCGAGACGACTATTGCTGGCGTCCCAAGAGGCAAACAGTGTACATTGCAAAAGTTAAGCATATCCTAACCAAACATACACAAAACCCAACGTAACCAAAAGTAACGTAGCACAAAATACCGTGCCGAGGCTTCTATTGCTGGCAATCCCAGACCCTAGCTGAAAATGCTAGAGCGCCGTGGGGCGCAGAAATCCGCCTAATAACAGACTATAGCACTAAAGTCAAAGCTATCCTCTCCTACCCAGCGTACCGTAACATAACCAAATGTAACCAAACTCAGCCTGACGTACCGCGATTACAAGTTCTGGCCTGCTCAACGCCAAGCAGAACACATAAGTGGAGAGTAGAACGAAGAGATCCATATAGTCGCAGTGTATATGAGAATGGTCAATCCTACCTAAACCTAACCCGAACCAACCGCGAATATCCAAACGTAGCCTAAATCGATCTAGCGTGCCGAAACAGCTACTGCTGCCCTCCACCCCACTCCGCCGATACAAGCAAGACATGCTAGAGCACAGTAGAGCGCAGAAGCACAACGAGTAGCTGTGTACAGCCCAAAAGCTGAAGCTGTCCAAACCAAACTTTCCCAAGCCCAACCTAACTGAACATAACCTGACTCAACGTTACGTGCCGTGGCCAATGTTGCTGGCCTTTCCAGAGACAAGCTGAAAAGGTCAGTGCGCTGCGGGGCGCGGAAATTCACCTTATAGCAGTCTACACCATTAAGGTCAAAGCTATCCTCTCCTAACGTAGCCAAACTCAAACAAACATGCCGCAACGGCTATTGCTGGCCTCCACGGAGCCAAGCAGAACACAGTAGTGGAGAGTAGGAGGCAGGAATCCATAGAATTGTGGTGTATATAAGAAGAGACAAAGCTACACAAACCAAACATGAACCAACAGAACGTAGTCAAGCGTAGTCTAACTCAACCTAACATGCCGAGACAGTGAGTGCTGCCCTCCCAAGTTACAAGCAGGTCATATTAATGGACAGTATAGCGCAGAAGTTCACCGAACCTCAGTGCACAGGACAAAGTTAAAGCTGCCGTAACCAAACTTATCCTAACCCAACATAACCGACCCCAACATGACTCAACCTAACATGCCGAGACAGTGAGTGCTGCCCTCCCAAGTTACAAGCAGGTCATATTAAAGGACAGTATAGCGCAGAAGTTCACCGAACCTCAGTGTACAGGACAAAGT
This sequence comes from Eufriesea mexicana, assembly GCF_001483705.2. Classification (NCBI taxonomy): domain Eukaryota; kingdom Metazoa; phylum Arthropoda; class Insecta; order Hymenoptera; family Apidae; genus Eufriesea; species Eufriesea mexicana. Next base: position 5,120 of record NW_016909273.1, on the reverse strand, counting down.
TAAAGCTGCCGTAACCAAACTTATCCTAACCCAACACAACCGACCCCAACATGACTCAACATAAGATGCCGAGACAACTGTTGCTGCGCTTGCCAGAGCCAGGCTGAAAATATTTGTGCACTGGCGGGAGCAGAAATCCACCTAACAGCAGACTATTGCGTTGAAGTCAAAACTATTCTCTTCTGTCCTAACCAATGGTAACACAAGGAAACGTAACGTAACGCAACCTAATGAGCAGCCGCCGCTGTAGATTGGCTCCCGGGAGCCAAGCAGAACACATTAGTGGAGAGTTGGACGCAGAAATGCGTAAAATTGCAGTGTATATCAGGAAAGTCAGAAATACACAATCCTAACCCACACCAACAGAACATAAACACACATAGCATAACACAACCTAACGTGCCGAGACCGTTATTGCTGCCCTCCGGGGAGCCAAGCAGGTCATGCTAGAGCACAGTAGAGCTCAGAATTCGACCGAATAGCAGCGTATAACACAAAAGTCAGAGCGAACCTAACCAAACGTAGCATAACGTAACCTAGCCAAAGGTAACCCAGCACAGCCTCTACTATGACTGCTGCACTCCTCAGAGCCAAGGAGAAAATACTAGAGCACAGTAGAGCGCCGGAATTCACTGAATAGTAGAGTATAGCACAAAAGTCAAGGCCATCCTGGCCAAACCGAACCAAACCTAACATAGCAAAACGTAACAAGTCTAAACCTATCATGCCACGACCGCCGTCGCTGGCCTCCCCAGAGTCGAGTAGGGTATAGGAGAGCAACGAGCAGCAGTAACATCCGCCGAATTGAAGCGCTGGACTCCGCAGCGCCAAGTAGAGAATATTAGTGCACAGTAGAACACAGAAATCCTCCGAATAGTAGTGTATAGCCCAAAAGCCGAAGCTATCCTATCCTAACCCTTCCAAACGTAACATTAGCAAACCCGGCACAGCAAACCCTATCGTGCCACGACCACTATTGCCAGCAAAGCTTAGTAAAGCACAGTAGAGCGCAGAAAGCCACCAAATAGGAACGTATTGCACAAAAGTCAAAGACGTTCTAACTTAGCCAGACAGAACCTAACATATCCAAACGTAGAACAGCTAAACCAAACTAGTCAAGACCGCTATCGCTGGCCACCCCAAAGCGATGCAGAACAGGTTAGAGCACTGTAGGGCGCAGAAGATCGCGGAAGAGCAGTGTATAGCACAAAAGTCAAAGCAATCCTGACCAACCATAGCCTAACCTGAACTCACAAATCGTAAATCAACTCAACCAATCGTGCCAGGACCTCCATTGCTGGCCTCCCCAGAGACAAGGAGATCACAGTAGAGCAACGCAGAACGCAAATATCAAACGAATAGCCGTGTACAGCACAAAAGTCAAAGCCGTTCCTATCAATGTAACGTAACCCAACAAAACCTGCCACGTCCGATGTTGCTGGCCACCACATGGCCAAGCGGATGCTAGTGGAGTTATACAGTGCTCATGTATCTACCGAACAACAGTGTATACCACAAAAGTAAAAGCTACCCTAACCCAACCTATCCTAGCCCAGCGAAACCAAGCGTAACCTAACTCAACCTAGCCTGAGAGGACCACCATTGCTGGCCTCTCCAGTGCCGAGCAGAGTACAGTAGTGCAACGTGGAGCGCAGAAATCCACCAAATAGCAGTGTATAGCACAAGAGTCTAAGCTACCCTGTCCTAACCTAACCAAGCGTAACATAATCGAGCGTTGCTTAACTCAAAGTAACGCGCCGAGGCCACTACAGCTTGCATCCACAGAGCCAAGCAGAATATGTAAAGCGCAGTTGATCGCAGTAATCAACCTCATTGCAGTGTGTAGCACAATGGTCAAATATGTCTTCACCTTACCTGTCCTAACCTAACCTAACCGAACGTAGCCTAACTAAACATAACGTGCCGAGAATACTTATGCTGGACTCCGCAGAGTCAAGCAGAGCATATTAGAGTAATGTAGGGCGCGGAGATCCACCGAATAGCGGTGTATAGCTTAAAAGTCGAAGCTTCTCTATCATATCATGACCAAACGTAACATAACCGAACATTATCTATCTCATCCTAGCGTGCCGAGACCACTATTTCTGGCCTCCCCGGAGCCAAGCAGAACATTCTAGAGCACAGTAGACCGCAGAGTACCGCCAAACAGCAATGCAAAGCACAAATGTCAAACGTAACATAACCGAGCCATGCCTAACGTAACCTATCCAAACTTAGAGTAACTAAACCTAACGTGCCGCGAGCACTATTGCTGGCTTCCCCGGATGCAAGCAGAATATGGTTGAGCACAGTAGACCACACAGGTACATAGGGTGGCAGTGTATAGCACGAAGGTCAAATGCATCCTAACCTAACCCAAACAATCTTAACCTGACTAAACGGAACCTGACACAGCCTAACGCGCCGCGTTCTCAATTTCTGGAATTCCCTGCGCCAAGCAGAGAATATTAGAGCCTAGTAGAGCGCAGAAATCCTACGAATTGCAGTGTACAGCACAAAAGTCGAACCTGTCCAAGCCAGACCCAACTAAACCAAACCTAACCAAACGTAATCTATCACAACCAATCGTGCGGTGACCAGTGTTGCTGGACTCCACAGAGCAAAGCAGAACATATTGGAGTAGAGTAGAGCGTCGAATCAGATATGCCGCAGGGTGTAACAGAAATGTGAGGGATAACAAAATCTGTTCCAAACAAACGTAACATAACCAAACGTGACGTAATTCAAGCTAATGTGCAGCGGCCACTATCTCTGCCCTCCCCAGAGCAGAGCAGAGAATATGAGAATAGAGCAGAGCGCAGAAATCCAACGAAAAGCTGATTATACCACAGAAGTCAAAGATATCCCAGCCTAACATAGCCACATTTAATATAACCAAACGTAACCTAACTTAACCTAACCTGCCGGGAGCACTACTCCTGGCGCCAACGGAGACAAGCAGAGTGTGATAGCGCACAAGACCATTCAGTAGCACCGTGTAGCACAAAAGCCTGGGCTATAAATACCAGAACCAACCTAACGAAACCAAATCAAACATAACCTATCACAAGCTATATTGCGGAGACCAGTAATGCTGGCCTCCACAGAGCCAAGCAGAACATATTGGAGTATAGGAGAGAGACGAAATTCGTAGGTCGCAGAGTAAAGCAGAAAGCTCAGTGCTAACCAAATCTGGTCCAAGCAAACATAACA
>NW_016909273.1:0-695 GCF_001483705.2 Eufriesea mexicana | reverse complement strand
GCCTAGTAGAGCGCAGAAATCCTACGAATTGCAGTGTACAGCACTAAAGTCAAACCTGTCTAAGCCAGACCCAACTAAACCAAACCTAACCAAACGTAATCTATCCCAACCAATCGTGCGGTGACCAGTGTTGCTGGACTCCACAGAGCAAAGGAGAACATATTGGAGTAGAGTAGAGCGTCGAATCAGATATGCCGCAGGGTGTAACGGAAAGGTGAGGGATAACAAAATCTGTTCCAAACAAACGTAACATAACCAAACGTGACGTAATTCAAGCTAATGTGCAGCGGCCACTATCTCTGCCCTCCCCAGAGCAGAGCAGAGAATATGAGAATAGAGCAGAGCGCAGAAATCCAACGAAAAGCTGATTATACCACAGAAGTCAAAGATATCCCAGCCTAACATAGCCACATTTAATATAACCAAACGTAACCTAACTTAACCTAACCTGCCGGGAGCACTACTCCTGGCGCCAACGGAGACAAGCAGAGTGTGATAGCGCACAAGACCATTCAGTAGCACCGTGTAGCACAAAAGCCTGGGCTATAAATACCAGAACCAACCTAACGAAACCAAATGAAACATAACCTATCACAAGCTATATTGCGGAGACCAGTAATGCTGGCCTCCACAGAGCCAATCAGAACATATTGGAGTATAGGAGAGAGACGAAATTCGTAGGTCGCAGAGTAAAG
>NW_016909272.1:180973-217965 GCF_001483705.2 Eufriesea mexicana | reverse complement strand
GCACAAAGGTCAAAGCTACACTCTCCTAACCTAACCATTCTACACATACCAAGCCTACCCTAGCTCAACTTATCGTATCGAAACCACTATGGCTGTCATTCCCATAGAAAAGCTGAACATATGAGATCACGGTAGAGCGCAGAAAACCACCGAATATCAGAGTATAGGGCAAAAGTCTGCTACCACCTCAAAATCTAACCAATGGTTACATTCCTTAACGTGCCGAACTCAACCCAACTCGCAGGGACCACTATTGCTATCCTCCCCAGATTCGAGCACAGTATAGTAGAGCAGTGAAGGGTGCAGTAATCCACCAAATAACAGTCTATGCCGAGAAAGTCAATGCTATCCAAACCTAACCCAAACAAACGTAACCTAGCCGAACGCAACCAAATCCAACCAAACGTGCCTAGACCACTATAGCTCTCCTCCGCTGAGCCAAGCGGAATAGGTCACAGCACAGTAGAGCACATAAATCCGCGGCGCTGCAGTGAAAAGCGCAGAAGTCAAGGATACAATAACATAACCTGACCTAACCTAACCTAACCAAGCGTAGCCTAACTAAACATAACGTACCAGCACCACAACTGCTGTCTTTCGCAGAGCCAAGGTGAGCATACTGGAGCACAGTAGCCTGAAGAAACCCGACGAATGGCAAAATTCGAAGCTATACTCTCCTACCCTAACCAACCGTAGCATACACAAACGTAACCTTTCTGAGACAAACGTGCAACGACCACTATTGCTGGACTTGCCACCGTCGAGCAGTGTAAGTAGAGCGCAGTAGATCGCAGAAGTCCACCAAAAAAAAGTTTATACCAGGAAAGTCGTAGCTATCCAAACCTGACCCAAACAATCATAAACTTAACAAACGTAACCTAACCCAACATAACTTGCCGGGACCACCAATGCTGTCATCCCAGAGCCAAGCTGAACGCACTAGAGCACAGTAGATCGCAGAAGGCCGACAAATTGCAGCGAAGACCACAAACGTCAGGGATACCGTAACCTCACCTAACCTTATCTATCTCAACCAAAGGCAGACTTACTGAACGTAACGAGCCGAGTCCCCTATTGCTGGCCTCTCAATCGCCAAGTAAAGCATTCTAAATGAGGGTAGAACGCAGAAGTCCAAGGAATGGCAATGTACAGCAGGAAAGTCGTAGCTACGATAACCTAACCCGGGTAAACGTAAGCTAACGAAACTTAACAAAACTCAGCCTAACCTGCCGAGACCACCATTGCTGTCATCCCAGAACCCAGCAGAGCATACTATAGCACAGAAGGGCGCAGAAATCCGCCGAACAGCAGTGTATAGCACAAAAGTCAGATATATCCTTTCCATACCTAACCAAACCTAACCTATCCTAACCAAACGTAGCCTAACACGACGTAACGGGCCAATATCACAATTGCTGTCCTTCACAGAGCCAAGCCGAAGGCACTAGGGCACAGTAGGGTGCAGAAGCCCGCCGAACGTCAGTGTACAGCACAAAAGTCGGTGCTACACTCTCCTAACCTAACCAATCGTAGCATAACCAAACGTAACATAACTCAACGTAAACGGCAGCGACCACTATTGCTGGCCTCCCCAGTGTCGAACAGGGTATAGTGGAGCAGAGTAGAGTGAAGAAATCCACCGAATAACAGTGTATGCCTGGGAAGTCAAAGCTATCCACGCCTAACCGAAACAAACGTAACCTAACCAAACCTGATATAACCAAACGCAACCAAATCCAACCGAACGTGCCTAGAGCAGTATTGCTGGCCTCCACATCGCGAAGCGTAGCATATTAGAGGAGAGCAGCGCGTAGAGGCCTATAGACCGGCCGTGTATAGCATAAAAGTCAAAGACACCGTAACATAGCCTGCCACAAGCGAACTTATCTATACGCGGCCTAACTCAATAAAACGTGCCTATGCTATCATTGCTGGCCCCCCAGAGCCAAGCGAAGCATTTTAGAGCGGATTGGGGCGTAGAAATCTACCGAATAGCAGTGTATAGCACAAAAGGCAACCCTAACCACTCATAACCTGTCTAAGCGAGATATTGATGTACGTAAGATAACTTAACCTGACATGCCGAGACAACGATCTCTGGCCACCATAGAGACCAGCAGAATATACTAGATCACAGCAGAGCGAAGAAATCCTCAGAAAAGCTGTGTATGGCGCAAAGGTCAAAGCTGCCGTATACTGACCTAACCAACCGTAACTTAGCCTAACGTAACCTATATCAACATAAAGTGCCGCGCCCACCGTTACCGGCCTCCCTAGAGCGTAGCAGAGCATATTGGAGGAGAGTAGACAGCCGAAATCCACTGAATAGCAGTTTATCGCACAAAAGTCAAGGCTACATTATCCTAATGTAACCAAACGTAATATAACCAAACGTTACATAACAGAAACTGACCTGCCGAGAGCACAATTGCTGGCCTCCCCAGAGCCATGCAGAATATACTAGAGCACAGTAGATTGGAGAAATCCGCCGTGCAGCAAAGTATAGCACGAAAGCCAAGCCATCCTAGCCAAACTTAAGCTCACCTAACGTAACCGAACGTAACCTAACATAACCCATCGTGCCACGACAATTAATGCTGACCTCCCCAAAGTCGAGTATGATTAAGTAGCAACGCACAGCGCTGAGACCCAGCAAACAGCAGTGTATAACACAAAAGTCAAGGCTATCAAATCTGAACCACCAAACGTAACGTAACCAAACTTAACACAGTTCAGCCTAACGTGCAGTAACCAATATTGCTGCACCCCATAGACACATGCAGCACATATTAGACGAGTTGTAGAGCGCAGGATTCCATATAACCACAGCATATAAAACAAATGCCGAAGCAATCCTATCCTAACCTAACCAAACGTAACGTATCCATACGTGATATAACACAACCTAACGCGACGACACCACTATTGCTGTCCCAACCAGAGCCAAGCAGAGTATACTAGAGCACAGTGGAGCGCAGAAATCCGCCGCATTGTAGTGTATAGCTCAAAAGTCAAGGTTATCCTAACCAAACCTAACCTAACCTAACCTAACCAAGCGTAACCTAACCAAAACTGACGTACCGCGACCACAATTGCGGGCCTTTGCAGAGCCAAGCATGGCATAGCAGAGTAAAGTATAGCGCAGAAATTCACCGATTATCAGCGTATTGTACAAAAGTCAAAGCAGTCTAATCCTAACCAAACCAAACTTAGCATAACCAAACATAACCTAACGCAACATAACGTACCGGGAAACCAATTGCAGAACTCCCCAGAACCAAGCAGGACATATTACAGGAAGCTAGCGCGCAGAGGGCGACCGAATAGCCGTGTATAGCACAAGAGTCGTAGCTATCCTCTCCTAAGATAACCATAAGTAGCGTAACCGTACGTAACCCAACTCAAAATAAATTGCCATGGCCACTATTACTAGCATCCCTAGAGCAAAGCAAAATGTACTAGGGCACAGTAGAGCGCAGAAATCTGCCGCTGTTCGGTGTACAGGACAAGAGGCAAGGATAGCCTGACCTAACCTGTGCCACTCTAACTCAAACAAACGCAGCATATTTCAACATAACGTGCCGCGACCACTGCTCCTGGCATACCCAGAGCCAAGCAGAATATATTTGAGCAGAATGAATCGAAGAACTCCACTCATCAACCGTGTACATCGCGAACGGCAGAGCCATCAAGCCAGACTCAATCAAACCTAACATAACCAAACGTAACCTAACTAAACCTAACCTGCCGAGACCAATATTGCTGGCCTTCAAAGATCCAGGAAGAGCACGCTAGATCACAATAGAACTCAGTAGCCCGCTGAATAACAGTTTATAGCACGAAAGTCAAAGCTAACCTAACCAAACATAGTCTAACCTAACCTAATCAATCGTACCCTAACACAAACTAACGTTGTACGAACGCTATTGCTGGATTTCCGAACTTCGAGCAGAGTACAGTAAAGCCCAGCAGAGCGCAGATATCCACCGAGTAGCGGTGTACAGCACGGCAGTCAAAGCTATCCCAACCGAACTTCACTTAACCAAACGTAAGGGAACGTAACATATCTCAGCATAACGAACAGCGGCCACTGCTTCTGGCATCCCTAGAGACAAGCAGAGTATAGTAGGGCACAGTAGATCGCAGAAATCGACCCTATAACAGTGTGTAGCGCGAAATTCGAAGCCATCCTAACCAAACTTAGCCTAATCTAATCTGAACGAAGGTAACGTAACTGAAGCTATCGTGCAACGTCCACTATTGCTGGACTCACCATATTCGAGCTGGTTCTTGTAGGGCAAACTAGAGCGCAGAAATTCACCGAATAGCAGTCTATAGCGCAAAAGTCAAAGCTATACTATCCTAACGTAACCAAACGCAACGAGGCCAAGCGAAACCTAACTCCACCTAACGTGCCGAGACATATATTGCTGAACTCCCCATTAGCAAGCAGAGCATATTAGGGCACAGTAGGACGAAGAAATTCACCCAATAACAGTTAAGGTGCCATGACCACAATTGCTGGCCTCGCGAGAGCTAAGTCGATTATAGCAGAGAAATGTAGGACGCTGAAATCGCCGAATAGCAGTGTATAGCGCAAAAGTCAAAGCCACCCTAACCAATCGTAGCCAAGCCCAACACATCCAAACGTAACAAAACTCTACCTAACGTGCCGAGAGCACTATTCCTGTCGTCCACAGAGGCAAGCAGAGCGTTGTAGCGCACAGAAGAGCGCGGAAGCCCATAAAATAGCAGCGACCAGCACAAAAGTAAAAGCTATCCTAACCTAACTCAACGTAACCTAATCTGACCAAACGCAACGTGACTTATCCTAACGTGCGGCGACCACTACTGCTGACCCCCGAGGGTCCAGCAGATTGTAGCAGAGCAATGTGGAGCGCAAGAATACGCCGAACAACTGCGCATAGCACAAAAGTCAATGCTACCCTCTCCTAACGTAACCAATCCCAACATCACCAAACGTAGCATAACAATTCCTATCGTGCCTCGACCACTATTGTTGTTCTCCCCACATTCGAGAAGAGTACAGTAGAGCACAGTAGAGCGCAGTCGCAGAAAACCACCGAATATCTGTGTATAGCACAAAAGTCAAAGCTACCCTCTCCTAACGTAACCAATCCCAACATCACCAAACGTAGCATAACAATTCCTATCGTGCCTCGACCACTATTGCTGTTCTCCCCACATTCGAGAAGAGTATAGTAGAGCACAGTAGAGCGCACAATGCCACCAAATAGCAATGAAAAGCACAAAAATCAAAGATACCCTAACCTAACCGTAACTAATCTAAACTTAACCGAACGCAGAACAATTGTACCTAACGAGACGAGACTTCTATTGCTAGCTTCCCCAGAGCCAAGCAGAATATATTAGAGCACAGCAGAGCGGAGCAATTCACTTAATACCTGTGTTTAACACAAAAGTCAAAGCCACCCTAACCGAGCCAAACTTAACCTAACATGACAAACGTTACCTATCTCAACATATCTCGCCACGACCGCTATGGCTGGACCCCCCAGAGTCGAGCAGAGTCTAGTAAAGCAATGAAGAGCCAAGAAGTCCACCCAATAGCAGTTTATAGCGCAAAAGTAGCAGCTACCCTGTCCTAACATATCCAAACGTAACCTAACCGAACGCACCATAACTCGCCCTATCGTGTGGATACCACTATTCCTGGACTCCACAGCACAAACCAGGGCATATTGGAGCAGAGTAGACCGCAGGAACCCACCGAATAGCATTGTATAGCACAAAAGTCAGAGCTATCCTATCCTAACCAAACCGCACGTAACATAGGCAGAAGTTACGTAACTGAACATGACGTGCCACGACCGCTGTTGCTGGCCTCGCGGGAGCTAAGCAGATTATAGCAGAGCAGTATAGGACGCTGTAATTTTCTGAATAGCAGTATATAGCGTGAAAGTAAAAGACATCCCGACAAATCGTTGCCAAACTTAAACGCAATAAACGTAACATAACTAATCCTAACGTGCCGAGAACATTATTCCTGGCGCCCGCAGAGACATGCAGATTGCGATAGCCCACAGATTAGCTCAGAAGTCCGTAGAAGGCATGCGTGTAGCACAAAAGCCAAAGTAATCCTAACCCAACTCTACGTAACCTAATCTAGCCAAACGTAATGTAACTCAACCTAACGTGCGGCGACCACTACTGCTGGCCCCCCGATAGTCGAGTAGAGTATAGTAGAGCAATGTAGAGTGCAGAAATCCACCCAGTAGCCGTGTATAGCTCAAAATTCAAAGTTACACTGTCCTAACTTATCCAATTGTGACATTACCAAACGTAGCATATCAATGTCTATGGTGCCACGAACCTTACTGCTGACATCTCTAGATTCTAGCAGAGTATTGTAGAGCACAGTGGAGCGCAGAATGTCGCCAAATAGCAATGAACACCACAAAAGTGAAAGATATCCTAACATTTCCAGGCATAGCCCAACCAACCGAACGTACAATAACTAAACCTAACCAGACGAGATATCGATTCCTGGCCTTCCCAGAGCCAAGCAGAACATACTAAAGCACAGAAGAGCTCAGAGATTCACCTAATTGCCGCGTATAGCACAAAAGTCTAAGCCTACCAAGCCGAACCAGACCTAACCTGACTTGACCAAACTCACTTATCTCAACCTGTCGTGCCACAGCAGCCATTATTGGCTTCCCAGAGTCGAGTAGAGTATAGTAGAGCAGTGGGGATCGCAGAAATCCACCGAAGAGCAGTGTATAACACAAGAGTCAAAGCTACTGTATCATAACCTAACCAAATTTAACACAACCAAACGTAACATAACAAAACCTAACGTGCTTAGACCACCATCGCTGGCCTTCCCAACCCCAAGCAGCACTTATTAGAGGAGAGTGAAGCGCAGAAGTCAATAGAATGGCAGTGTATAGCAGAAAGGTCAACGCCATTCAAACCTAACTCATGCTAACATAACCTAGCCAAACGTTACCCAACTCATGCCCACGGCCACCATTTCTGGTCTGCCCAGAGCAAAGCAGTGCATATTAGAGCACAGTAGAGCGGAGAAATCCGCCGAATAGCAGTGTACAGCGCAAAAGTCATGGTTACCCTCTCCTAATCTGACCAAACGTAACACAGCCAACCGAAACGTATCGCACACTGAGGTACCACGACCACCATTGCTGGTCTAACGAGAGAGAGGTAGAGTATAGCAGAGCAATGTAGGACGCTGAAATCGACAGAATAGCAGTGTGTAACACAAAAGTTAAAGTTATCCTAACCCAAAACAATGTGATCTAATCTAGCCAAACGTACCCCAACTCAACCTAACGTGCCGAGAGTATTATTGCTGCCATCCTCAATGCCAATCAGAAAATATTATAGGAGCGTAGAGCGCAGAAATCCGTGGAATCGCACTGTATAACGCGAAAGGCAAAACTACTCTAACCGAACGTAACACATCATTACCTAGCATGCCGCGACCGCTAATGCTTGCATCTCGAAAGTCAAGCAGAATATGAAAGAGCCCAGTGGAGTGCAGAAGCCAGTAGAATAGCGGTGTGTAGCGCAAAAGCCAAAGCTATCCTATCCCGACCTTGCCAAACGCAACGTAACCAAACGTAACCTAAATGAACCTAACGTGTCGAGACGTCTATTGCTGCCATTCCGAGGGCCGCGCAGAACATATTGGAGGAGTGTATATCGCAGAAATCCATAGAACTGCAATGTATAGCAGAAAAGTAAAAACTGCCAAAACCTAGCCGGTCCAAACATAACTAATACAAAGGAAGCATATCCAAACCTAGCGTGCGGAGACCACCATTGCTGACCTCCCCGGAGCCAAACAAAACATATTAGAGAAAACTATGTTGCTGAAACCCACCGAATTGCAGTGTATAGCACAAAGGTCAAAGTCATCCTATCGAAACTTAACCAAGCCTAACCTAACCGAACGTCACCTTCCTGAATTTAGCGTGCCGCGGCCGGCATTGCTGGACTTCCCAGAGTCGAGCAGATTATAAGAGGGCAAAGTAGAGCACAGAAATCCACCGAATATCCGTGCATAGCGCAAAGTGAAAGCTATGCTATTCTAACGTAACCAAACTCAATGCAGCCAAACGTAACCTAACTCTACCTAACGTGCCGTAGCCACTACTGCTGGCATCCACAGAGAGGAGGAGATTATATTGTATGAGAGTAGTGCTCAGAAATCCATTGTACCGCAGTGTACAACAGAAAATAAAAGCTGTCCAAACCTAGCGCTATCTAGCATAACCAAACCAAACGCAGCCTAGCTCAATGCAACCTGCCGCGACCCCCATTGCTGTCCTGCCCAGAGCCTATGAGGACATATTAGAGAAGAGCAGAGCACAGAATTCCAGAAATTCGCTGTGTACAGCAGATTAGTCAAAGCTATTCGAACCTAACACAAACCTGCGTAACCTAACCAAAAGTAGCATAACACGAAATAACGTGCCGCGACCAGTATAGCTGGCCTCCCCACAGCCAAGCAGAATACTGCAGAGCGCAATAGAGTACAGAAATCCACCGAATAGCAGTGTCGAAAGTCACAGCTACTCTAACCAAACATATCCTCCCCAAGCCAAGCCAAGGGTAACCGACATCAACCTAGTGTGCCGAGATCACCATTGCTGGCCCCTGCAGAGCCAATCGGAACATATTAGCGCACAGCAGAGCGCAGAAATGCACAGTATAGCAGTGTATAGCCGAGCAGAATATAGTAGAGCTATGTAGATCGTAGAAACCAACCGAACAGCAGTGTATAGCGTGAAGGTCAAAGCTATCCTCTACTTACTCATCCAAACGAAACGTTACCAAACGTAACCTAACCTAACCTAACATGCCGAGACCACCATTGCTGGCCTAGCCAGATCCAAGCAGAATGTACTAGTGCTCGGTAGAGCGCAGAATGCCACCAAATAGCAGCATATAGCACAAGAGGCGAATATAACCTTACTACGTAACCTGTCCTACCCTACCCTAACCAAACGTGGAATAACTAATGCGAACGTGCCGAAACCAAAATTGCTGGCCTCCCCAGAGCAAAGTCGTGCATATTCGAGCACAGTAGAGCCCAATACAATCCAAACGTGACCCAGCTTAACCTAACAAAACATGTCCTAACCTGCCGCAGCCACTATTGCTTGCGTCCCCAGGGACATGCAGAATATCATAGAGCACAACAGGGCGCGGAAGTCCATAGAAGAGCAAGGTTGAGAACAAAAGTCAAAGCTATCCTAACCAAACTTGACCTGACATAGAATATACAAACGTAATCTGACTCAACGTAACGTGCGCGACCACTACTGCTGACATTCTCAGTGCCCAGCAGGACATATTAGAGGTGTGTAGGGCGCAGAAATCCATAGAATCGCAGAATATAGCAGGAAACACTGAGCTATCCATACCTAAGAATAGCTAAGGGAACTTAACCAAACGTAACCTAACTCAGCCTAACACGCCTCGGCTACGATTGGTGGCCTCCACAGAGCGAAGCAGAGCATGCTAGAGGAGAGTAGAGCGGAGAAACCCACCGAAAAACATTATATACGAAGAAGTCAAAGCTATGCAGGCCAAACCCAAGCAAACGTTACCTAACCAGACATAGTAGAACCCAACCTAACATGCCGAGACCAACAATGCTGGCCTCTGCAGGGCATAGCAGAACATATTAGAGCACAGTGGAGCGCAGAAATCAACCTGCCGTCAGTGTATAGCAGAAAGGTCAAAGCTATCCTTACCATACACAAACAAACCTACCCCAAACAAACGTTATATATCTCATCCTGATGTGCCGAGACAATTATTGCTGGCCTCCCCAGAACCAAGTAAAACATACTAGTACACAATATAGCGCAGAAATCCGCCGAAAAACAGTCTATACAAGGAACTTGAAAGCATTCCATACCAAACCCAAAATAACATAACCCAACCAAACGTAACATGGCAAAACATAACGCGCCATGACCACTATTCGTCGCATCTCGAAAGTCGAGAAGAGCACAGTAGAGGAATTTTGAGCGTAGAAACCCAGTAAGTAGCCGTGTATAGCACAAAAGTCAGAACTTTCCTAACCTAACCGAACCAAAGGTTTCCTAAACGAACGTAACATAACTCAACGTAACGTACCGAGAGCACTATTGATGTCCTCCCCAGAGCCAAGCAGAGCACATTAGAGCAATGAAGAGCGCAGGAAACCACCGAATGGCAGTGTGCACCACAAAAGGCAAAATCATCCTCTCCTAGCCTAACCAAACGTAAAATAGCCGTACGTAACCTATCTCAACCTAACGTGCAGCGACCACTGCCGCTGGCCCCCACAGAGCCACGGAGAACATTCCAGAATGCAGTAGGTCGCTGAAGTGGAGCATACCGAAAGCAGTGTACACCACGTAAGACAATGCTATCCAAACCTAGCATAAACCAACGCAACTAAACCATACGTAGCCTAACCGAATCTAACGTGCCGAGACCACCAACACTAGTCTCCCGAAAGACGAGCAGAGTATAGTAGAGCAATGTAGATGGCAGAAATCCACCGGACATCAGTGTTTACCACAGAAGTCAATGCGATTCTATCCTAACCTATCCAAACGTACCATAACCAAGGGTAACATAACTCAACATATCGCTCCACAACCACGATAGCTAGCCTCATCATAGTCGAGCAGATTATAGTAGAGAACAGCAGAGCGCAGAAATCCACCGAATAGCAGTGTATAACACAAAAGTGAAAGCCATCCTTTCCTTAACTAACAAACCGTAACATACCCAAACGTAATACAACTCAAGGTAACGTACCGCGAGCACTACTGCTGGCATCCACAGAGTCGAGCAGAGTATGGTAGAGCAACGTGGAGTGTAGAAATCCACCGAATAGCAGTGTATAGCGCAAAAGTGAAAGCAATCTTAACCTAACCACACCAAACGTAACATAACCGAGAGCATCATAACTTTGCCTAACACGCCGAGAACGGTATTGCTGGCCTGCTCAGAGCCAAGCGGAGCATATTAGAGGAGAATAGAGCTTAGAAATGCGGATAATCGCAGTGCATAGCACGAAAGTCTGAGATATCCTAAACCAACCGTAACAAACTTAATCTAACCAACCGTAACCTGATCCAAACTGACGAGCCGCGGCCACCATTTCTGGAACTCCCAGGGCAAAGCCGGGCGTATTAGATAACAGTAGAGCGCAGGAATCCACCGAAAAGCAGTGTACAGTGCAAAAGTCATAGCTATCCTGGCCTAACGTAGCTAAACATGGTACAACCAAACGTAACCTAACTCAACCAGGCGTGCCTAGGCGACTATTGCTGACCTCCCCAGCGCAAAGCAGCAGAAACTAGAACGCATGGGGGCGCAGAAATACGCCGCACTGCTGTGCAAAACACAAAAGTCAGACAGATCCTAACATAAACTGACATAACTTCACCAAGACGAACGAAGCCAAACTCAACCGAGCGTGCCGAGATAACTATTGCTGGCCTCCTCAGCGCCGAGCAGAGCATATTAGAGCACAGTGAAGCGCGGAAGTTCCCCGAATAACAGTGTATAGCACAAAAGTCAAAGCTATCCTGTCCAAACCTAAACAATCGTAACATAAGCAGTCGTAACGTAACCCAACCTAACATGCCACGACAGATATTGCTGGCTACACGAGAGCTAGGGAATGAGTAGGAGAGCAGTGTATAACGCTGAAATCGTCCATACAGCAGTGTTTAGCACACAAGTCAAAGCTAGACCAACCAAACATTCCCACACCTAGACGAACCAAACGTAAGGTTTCTCAACCTGACATGCCGAGAGAACTATTCCTGGCGTCCACAGAGACAAGCAGATTGTGGCAGCGCACAGGAGAGCACAGAAGTCAATAGAATAGCTGTGTATAGCAGAAAAGTCAAATCAATCCAAACCTAGAACAAACGAACGTAACATATGCAAACGGGGCATAACTCAAAGCAACGTGCTGCGACCACTAGAGCTGGATCACACAGGGCCAGGCAGAACGTAGTATATCACAGTAGAACGCAGGAATCCACAGAACAGCGGTTTATACAACGAAAGTCAAACCAAAGCACACCTAACCCAAACAAACGTAACAAAACCAAACGTAGCTTAACTCATCCGAACATGCCGAGATAACCATTACTGGCCTCCCCTGAGCAGAGGAGAGCATAGTAGAGCCATGTTGAGCGTAGAAATTCAACGAAGAACAGTGTACAGGACGCAAGTCGTGTCTATCCTCTCCTTACCTATCCTAACGTTATACAATCAAATGCAACCAAACCTAACGTGACGTGCCGAGACCAATATTGCTGAACTCCACACGGACGAGCGGAATATACCAGAGTACAGTGTAAAGTAGGAGGCCACCAAATAGCACTATACAGCACAAAAGTCAAAGATATCCTAACCTAACCAGGCCTATTCTAACCTAACCAAACGTATACTAACTAAACCTAACAAGCCGGGTCTACAATCGCTGGCCTCCCCAGAGCCAAGCATAACATATTAGAGCACAGTAGAGCGCAGAGATTCACCGAATAGCAGTGCATAGCACAAATGTCGAGGCCGTCTTAATTGCAATGCGTTCGATTTTTACGTTCCATCGTGCTCTAGTGTATTCAGCTTGGCTCTGCGGAGGACAGCAATAGTGGCGTCGGCACGTTAGGTTGTGTTAAGTTACGTTTGCATATGTTACGTTTGGATAGGTTAGGAAATGATTGCTATGACTTGCGTGCTGTCACCTGCTGCCAGGTGAAATTCTCCGCTCTGCTGTGCCCTAATATGCCCAGCTATGCTGTGGGCAGGACATAATTTGTTGCCGTGGCACGTTATGTTTTGTTCGGTTACATTTGATTAAGTCACGTTAGCATGGGTTAGCGTTGGTTAGCGTTGACCTTTCTGCCATATACTGCCATTCTATTGTCTTCTGCGCTCCGCCGTCATATAATATGTTCTGCTTGACGATGGGGATGCCAGCAGTAGTGGTCTCGGCTCGTTAAGGTTAGTTACTCTACGCTGGGTTAGGTTAAGATTGGACTGGTTTGGTTAGGACGGCTTTGACTTTTGTGCTATACGCTGCTACGAGGTCGATTTCTGCTCTCCACTCTGATCTATTCTTCTCTGCTTTGCTCCGGGTAGGCCAGAAATTGCTGCCGCAGCGCGTTAGCATGATATATGCTAGGTATGTATGGGTAAGGTTTGTTGGGTTTGGTTAGGGTATCTTTGACTTTTGCCTTATACACTGCCATTCTGTGGACATCTGCGCTCTACTATCCTGTAATAAGTTCTGCCCTGTGATTGGGAGTCCAGCAATCGGGGTCTAGGCAGGTTAGGTTAAGTCATGTTGCGTTAGGCTTGGTTAGGTGGGGTTAGGCTACCTTTGGTAAGCATAGCTATGGCCTTTGCTCTATACTCGGATAATCGGCTGATATCTGCGACCTGCATTATTCTGATATCCTCTGCTTGTCACTGGTATTGCCAGCACTAGTGCTCGTGGCAAGTTTGGTTGAGTTAGGCAACGCTCGTTTAGGCTACGTTCGGCTATGTTTGGTCCGAATGGCTTCCATTTTTGTCCTTTACACTACCATTCAGTGAATTTTTGCTTCTACTGTGTTCTACTAAATTCTGCTTGGCTATGTGGAGGACAGCACTCGTGGCCTCGGCGCTTTAGGCAAAGTTATGTTGCCCTCGGTTACGTTACGTTCGGTTTGATTGCGACTGGCTGGCCTTGACTTTTGTGCTCGACGCAAACATTCGGTGGTTCTCTGCGCTCAACATTGTTATACTACGCTCCGCTCGATTCTCGGGGTGCCAGCAATAGTCGTCGTGGTACGTTATGTGGAGTTTGGCTTCGTTCGGTTAGGTTACGTTAATTTGGGTTTGGTTTGGGTCGTTTCCACTTTTCTGC
Organism: Eufriesea mexicana; assembly: GCF_001483705.2. Taxonomy (NCBI): domain Eukaryota; kingdom Metazoa; phylum Arthropoda; class Insecta; order Hymenoptera; family Apidae; genus Eufriesea; species Eufriesea mexicana. The sequence goes on along the minus strand of NW_016909272.1, from coordinate 204,023 downwards.
TTGTACGCTGCGTTTCTATAGATTTCTGCGATCTACTCTCCTCTATTAGGCGGTGCTAGTCTCTGTGGAGGCTAGCAATAGAATGCAATAGATGTCGCGGCACGTTTAGTTCTGCTAGATTAGGTTTGGCTAGGATACGTTAGGTCCGGGTTAGGTTAGTACAGCTCCGACTTTCGTGCTCATCACTGCTATTCTATGGACTTCTCAGCTCTACTGTGCTGCGTCGTATTCTGTTTGCCTCTGGAGATGCCAGGAATAGCGGTAGCGCCACGATAGGTTTAGTTATGCTACGTTTGGTCGGGGTATCTTTGACATTTGTGCTACAAACTGCAATGCGGTCCATTTCTGCGACCTACCGTGCTCTAGTATATCCTGCTTGGCTCTGCGAGGCCAGCAATAGCGGCCTCGGCACGTTGAGTTACGTTATGTTCGTTTGCTAATTGTACGTTTGGTCATGTTAGGATAGGATATCCCCGACTTTTTTGCTATACGAAGGTACTATGTGGATTCATTCGCCCTGCTGTGCTTCAGTATACTCTACTCGGCTATAGAGGGGGCAGCGACAGTGGTCTCGGCGCGTTAGATTAAGCAACGTTTGATTAGGTTATGTTTATTTGCGCCAGGTTTGGATATCTTTGACTTTTCTGCCATGATCTGCCATTCCATGGACTTCTGAGCACCACTCTCCACTAATATGCTCTCCTCGGTTCTGGGGAGACCAGCAATAGCGGCCCCGACATGTTAGGTTAAGGTAGGTTACGTTTGGTTATGTTACGGTTAGTTACGTTAGGAGAGAGTGGCTTTGACTTCTGTGCTCTACACTGTTATTCGGCGTATTTCTGCGCTCTACTCTCATCTATTATCCTATGCTTGGATCTGTGCAGGCCAGAAATATTGGTCGCTGCGCGATAGGTTGCGTTAGATTACGTTTGGTTAAGTTATGTTCGGTTGGGCTAGGTACGGATAGCTATGACTTTTGTGCTCAGCACTGCTATTCTATGGACTTCTGGGACCTACAGTGCTCTATTTTATTCTACTTCTCTCTGGGGACGCCTGTAATAGTGGCCGGGGCAGGCTAGGGTGAGTTAAGTTACGTTCGGTCAGGTTAGGTTAGGCTAGGTTTGGCCAGGAAATATTTGACTTTTGTGCTGTACACAGCAGTGAGGTGGATTTCTAAGCTCTACTGTGCCCTAGTATATTCTGCTTGCCTCTGCGCAGGACACCAATATTGGCTTCAGCACTTTGGGTTGAGTTAGGGTACGTTCAGTTATGTTTCGTTTGGGCAGGTTAGGACAGGATTGATCTCACTTTTGAGGTATAGACTGCTATTCTGTGGGTTCCGGTGCTCTACTAAGCCCTATCAAGCTCTGCTTGGTGATTGGGAGGCAAGCAATAGTGGACTCGGCTCGAAAGTCTTAGTTATTCTACGTCAGGTTCGGTTAGGATTGGCCGGGTTAGGTTAGTGCATCTTTGACTTTTGCGCTGTACACTGCTATTTGGTGGTTTCCTGGTCTCTTCTCTGCTCAAGCATACTCTGCTCGGCTGCATGGAGGCCAGAAGAAGTGGTCTCTGCACGTTAGATAGAGTTATGTTACGTTTGGCTATGATAGGTTAGTATGGGTCAATTTATGATGGCTTTCACTTTTCTGCTATGCACTGCCATTCTATGGACTTCAACGCTCTTCCATTCTCTAACATGTACTGCTTGGCCCTTGGGAGTCCAGCATTAGTGATCTCGGCACGTTAGTTCGGGTTATGTTACGTTTGGTTTGGCTAGGTTTTGTTAGGCTAGGCAGGGTGGATTTGACATTTGTGCTATACTCTGATATTCGGTGGAGCTCTGCGCTCTACTGTGATCTTAGGTGGACTGCGTCGCTCTGAGGAAGCCAGAAATTGTTGCCGCGACGCGTTAGACTTAGTTACGTCGCGTATGGCTATATAAGGTTTGTTTGTGTCAGGTTTGGATAGCCATGACTTTTCTGCTCTACCCTCCGATTCTATGGGTCACAGCGCTCCCCTCTCCTCTAATATGAACTGCTTGGCGATGGGGAGGCCAGCTATAGCGGCCCAGGCACGTTAGGTTTTATTAGGTTAAGTTTGGTTGTGTTACGTTTGGTATGGCCAGGATAGGACAACTTTGAGCTTTGTGCTATGCACTGCTACCCGGTCCATGTCTGCGCTCCACATTGCTCTAATGTGTTCCGCTTGGCACCGGGGAGGTCAGCAATTGTGGCCTCGGAACTTTAGGGTGGGTTCGGCTTCGTTTGTCTATGTCAGGCTAATTCGGATTAGTTTATGATGGCTTTGACTTTTCTGCTATACAAAGCAATTCTATGGACCTCCACGCTCTACACTCCTCTACTATGTTCTGCTTCGCGATGGGGATGCCAGTAATAGTGGTCTCGGTATGTTAGGTTGAGTTGGTCTACGTTTGGTTAGTCTAGGTTAGATCCGGTTAGGTCAGGTTATATTTGACTTATGTGGTATAGAGTGTTATTTTGTGACTTTGTGCTCTCCGCTCTGTTCTAGTATATTCAGCTCGACAGAGGGTAGGCCAGTTATAGTGGTCTCGGCACGTCAGGATGCGTTATGCTACGTTCGGATTGGCTGCGTTTCTTTGTGTTAGGTTTGGATAGCTTTGACTTTCGCGGTATACACTGTTGCTCGGTGGATGTCTGCGCTCTACAGGGCTCCAATACTCCCTGCTTGTCCCAAGCAGTCAGCAATTGTGGTAACGGCAGGTGATGTTTAGCTGGGCTTCGTACGGATACGATACGTTGGTTTGAGTTAGGTTCGGGCAGCTTGGACTTCTCTGCTATACACTGCGATTCTATGGATTACTGCCCCCTACTCTCCTCTATTATGACCAGGTTGCCTCCGTCGAGGTTAGCAATACAGGTTGTGGTACCTTAAGCTGAGTTAGATTACATTCGTGTAGGTTAGGCTAGGCTTGGGTTAGGTGAGGATAGCTTTGACTGTTGTGCACGGCACTGCTACCCTATGGACTTCTGGTCTTCACTGAGCTTTATCATATTCTGTCTGCCTCTGGGAAGGCCAGCAATAGGATTCCCTTCATGTTAGGCTTAGTTATGCTACGTTCGGTTAGGTTAGGTTAGGCCAGGTTAGGCTTGGATATCTCTGACGTTTGTGCTATACACTGCTAATTGGTGACTTTCTGCTCCCTACTCCGCTCTAGTATGTTCTGCTGGGCTCTGGGGATGCAAGCAATATTGGTCTCCGCACGGTAGGTTGAGTTATGCCACGTTCGGGTATGTTACGTATGGTTATGTTAGGATAGGGTCGCATCGACTATTGTGCTATGCACTGCCATTCTATAGATTCCTGCGCTCTACTCCCCTCTAATACGTGCCGCTTGGCTCCGTGGAGCCCAGTAATTGTGTTTTCGGCACATTAGTCTGAGTTATGTTACGTCTGGTCACGTTACGTTTGGCCTGGTTTGGATTGGATTGCTATGACTTTCGTTCTGTACACACATATACGGCCGATTTATGCGCTCTACTGTGCTCTAGTGCATTCTGCTATGATACGTGGGTCTAGCAGTAGTGCGATCGGTACGTTGGGCTAAGTTATGTTGCGTTCGGTTATGCTACGCTTGGTTAGGTTAGGACAGGATATCTTAGACCTTTGTGCCATTCACAGCTCTTCGGTGAATTCCTGCGCTCTGCATTGCACTACTAGCCTCTGCTTGTCTCTGTGGACGCCAGGTATAGTGCTCTCGGCGTGATAGGTTGAGTTATGTTACGTTGTGTTACGCTAGTTTTGGTCAGGTTTGTCCAGGGTAGCATTGAGTTTTTTCCTAGACACTGCTATACGGACGATTTCAGCGTTCCACATTGTTCTGCTAGACTGCGCTTAGCTCTCGTGAGGCCAGCAATAGCGGCCGTCGCACGTCAGGCTGTGTTACGATACGTCCGCTTATATTACGTTTGGTCAGGTTAGTATAGAATACCTTCGCCTTTTGCGCTGTACATCGCCATTCTGTAAATTCCTGCGCACCACATTGCTCTAGTACGTACTGCTTGGCCCTGGGGAGGGCAACAACAGCAGTTTCGGCACCTTATGTGTAGTTAGTCTACGTTCGGCTGGATTAGGTTAGGACAGGCTATGTCAGGGTATCTTCGGCTTTCATGCTATACGCAGCAATGCGGTGTGTTATTGCGCTCTACTGTGCTCCAGTGTATTCGGCCTGGCTCTGGGGAGGCAAGCAACAGTGGTCTCCGCACGTTAGATTTTGTTATGTTACGTTTGGCTTGGCTAGGTTAGTTTAGGTTTGATTACGATTGCTTTGCCTTTTGTACTTTATGCTGCCACTATGTAGATTTCTGCACTCTACTGTGGACTTATATGCTCTGATTTGCTCTGCGAATGCCACTAAAAGTGGCCGCGACTCGTTAGCTTCAGTTAGGTCACGCTTGATTATATTATGTCTCTTTGGGTCAGGCGTGGGCAGCTTTGACTCTTTGGCTATACCCTGCGATCCTGTGGATTTCTGAACTCTCGTCTCCTCTAATCTGTTCAGCATGATGTTGCGGAGGTCAGCAATAGTGGACTCGCGACGTTAGGCTTAGATTGTCCACGTTTGGTTAGGTTACTATATGTCAGGTTTGTTGCGAGTTTCTTTGACTTTTGCGTTACACACTACTATTTGGCGGCTCTCTGCGCTCTACTGTTGACCGGTATATTCTCCTTGTCTTTGGAAAGGCCAGCAACAGCGGCCTCGGCGCGTTAGGTTATGTCAGTATACGTTTCGTTGTGTCACGTTTGGTTAGGTTAGGATAGGATAGCTTAGACTTTTGTGCTATACAATACTCCTCGGTGGATTTTTACGCTCTACATTGCTCTACTCTACTTTGCTAGACTCTCTGGAGGCCAGAAATAGTGGACGCGGTACGTCAGGTTGTGTTAGTCTACGTTTGGCTGCGTTAAGTTTGTTTGGGTTGGGTTGGGACAGCCTTGACTTTCATGCTATGCACTGCCTTAATATGGACCTCTGCGCTCTACACTCCTCTAATATGCCCTGCTTGTCGATGGAGAGGGCAGCAATAGTGGTCTAGGCGCGTTAGGTTGGGATTGGTTACGTACGGTAAGGTGAGGTTTGGCCTGGTTTGGTTAAAATATCTTTTGCCTTCCTGTTTTAAAATTCAATGTTCCGGATTTCTGCGCTCTGCTGTGCTCTAGTATATTCCGTTTGTCTTTGGGAACGCCAGCAATAGCGGTGGCGACACGATAGGTTAAGGAATGTTCCGTTCGGTTGGGCAAGGTAAGGTTAGTTTGGGCCAAATTATCTGCGACTTTTGCACTTTTCGCTGCAATGCGTTCTATTTCTACGCTCTGCTCTGCTCTAGCATTTTTTGCTTTTCACTGCGGAGGCCAGCAGTAATGGTCGCTGCACTTTATGTGGAGTTAGGTTGCCTTCTGATTTGTTACAATTGATTAGGCTGGGCGAGGCTAGCTTTGACGTTTGTGCTATGCACTGCTATTCGGTGGATTCCTGCCTTATACTGTGATCTGATATCTTCAGCTTGGCTCTGTGGAGTCCACCAATGATGGTCTCGGGACGCTGGGTTTTGTCAGGCTTGGTTCGGTTAGATTATGTTAGCCTGTGTTAGGTTTGGAGAGCCTTCACATTCGTGGTACACACTGCTACTAGGTGAATTTCTACGCTCTGCTGTTCTGTGCGCAACCACACTCTGCTTGCCTCTGTGGACGACATGAACTGTGCTCTCGGCATGTTAGATTGTGTTATGTTACGTTTGGTTCCGTTAGGTTTGGCCACGCTTGGTTAGGATGGCTTCGACCTTTGCGCAATACACTGCTATTCAGACGATTTCAGCTATCTACGTTACTCTGCTATAATACGTTCAGCTCTCGTGAAGAAAGCAGCAGTGGCCGTGGCACGGCATGCTGTGTTAGTTTACGCATGATTATGTTACGTTTGGTTATGTTAGGATAGGATAGCTCAGACTTTGTGATGTATACTGCTATTCGGCGAACTTCTGCGCTATACTGTGCTCTAGTATGCTCTGCTTGGGCCTGGGGTGGCCAGCAATACTGGTGCCAGCACGATAAGTTTTGTTATGTTGCGTTTGGTTAAGGAATGCTTGTTTGTGTTAGTTTCGGATAGCTTTGACTTTCGTGGCATAGACTGCTGATCGGTGGATTTCTGAGCCCTACTGCGCTCTACTCTACTATGCTTGACTCTGGGAAGGCCAGAAACAGTGGTCTCAGCACCTTGTTCGAGACGTATAACGTTCGGTTATATTACGTTATGTTATGTCAGGATAGGGTAGCATTGACTTTTATGCTATACACCGCTATTTCGCGGATTTCGGCGCTCTATACTGCTCTAGAATGCCCTGCTTGTCTCTGTGGATGCCAGCAATACTATCCTTGGCACGTTATGTTTTTATAGTAGTCGCTTGGCTCGGCAAGGTTGGGAGATGTTAGGTTAGGATATCTTTGATTCTTGCGCTACACACTGCAATGCGTTGGATTCCTGTGCTCTACTGTGCTCTAGTATATTCTGCATGGCCCTGGCGATGTCAGCGGTTTGGGAGATGTTAGGTTAGGATATCTTTGATTCTTGCGCTACACACTGCAATGCGTTGGATTCCCGTGCTCTACTGTGCTCTAGTATATTCTGCATGGCCCTGGCGATGTCAGCGTTAGTGTCCTCGACGCGTTAGGTCGGGCTAAGCCACGTTCGGTTATGTTACGTTTGGCTATGTAAGGATGGATTGGATTCGACTATTATGCTATGCACTGCGATTATATGGACTTCTGCGCCATACTCTCCTCTAATATGCTCTGTTCGGCTCTGAGGAGTGCAGCGATTGTGGCCTCGGCTCGTTAGGAATAGTTGCGTTTCGTGCGATTACGTTACGTTTTGGTTGGTTAGGAGAGCCTAGCTTTGACTTTTGCGCTGTACACGCCTGTTCGTCGGATTTCTGCGCTCTACTGTGCGCTAATATGATCCGCTTGGCACCGGCGAGATCGGCAAGGGTGGCTTTGGCAGGTTTGTTTGAGTTATGCTGAGTTTGGTTAGGTCACGTTTTGTTAGGTTAGGACATGTTAGCTTTGACTTTTGCGCTCTACAGTACAATTCGGTGGACTTCTGCGCTCTACTGCGAATAAATATTCCCAGCTTTGATCTACGTATGCCAGAAACGGTGGCCGCTGCGAGTTATGTTGTGTTAGGTTACGTTTGTTTGGGTTAGATTTGTTTGGGTTAGGTTAGGGTACCTTTGACTTTCGTGCTATACACTGCCATTCTATGGACCTCTGCGCTCTACTCTCCTCTAATATGCCCTGCTTGGCTCTGGGTAGACCACCAAACGATGCATCGTCTCTTTACGTTTAGTTATTCTACGTTTGGATGCGCTGGGTTAGGTCAGGTTGGGTTAGGTTATCTTTGACTCTTATGCTGTTCACTGCTATTCAGTCAATGTCTGTGCACCGTACTTCTCTACTAGCATCTGCTTGCCTCCGGCGTGGCCAGCAATAACTGTCGTTGCACCTTTGGTTGAGTTATGTTACGTTCGGTTACGTTAGGTTAGGTTAAGTTTGGAAGGTTTGTCTCCGACTATTGTGCTATACACTGCTATTCGTTCGGTATCTGCGCTCGGCGTTGCTCTACTAGCGTCCACTTCTTTCTGTGGTGGCCAGCAGCAGTGGTCGTGGTACGTTTGTTTGAGTTAGGTTACGCTTGTGTATGATTAGTTTGCTTGGGTTAGGTATGGATATACCACTTTCGTGGTATACTGTTGTTTGGCGGATTTCTGCGCTCTACTGTGCTCTGGTAGGTTTTTCTTCGTTTTGGAGAGGCCAGGAATAGTGGTATCGGCATGTTAGGTTATGATAGAAAACGTTCGGCTATGCTACGCTTGTTAATGTTAGGAGAGGGTACCTTTGACATTTGTGCTATACACCGCTATTCGGAGGATTCCTGCGATCTACTGTGCTCTAGTCTACTCTGCTTGGCTCTGGGGATACAGGCAACAGTGGCCTCGACGCGTTAGGTTGAGATAAGCAATGTTCCGTTGTGATACGTTTGACTACGTTGAGATTGGGTCCTTTCGACTTTCGTGCTATGCACGGCGTTTCTATGGACACTTGCGCTCTACTTTCCTCTAATATGTTCTGCTTGTCTCTGAGGAGGGCAGCAATAGTGTCCTCGGCACGTTAGGAGTAGTTGCGTTTCGACCGGTTACGTCACGTTTTGGTAGGTTTGGAGAGCCTAGATTTGACTTTTGCGCTATACACTCTTATTCGGTCGATACCTGTACACTGTGTAGCTCAAATAGCATCTGTTTGTCTCTGGGGTGGCCAGCAACAGCGGACGTTGCACGTTTTGTTGTGTTACGTTACGTTAGCCGGGTTGGCTTTGACTTTTGCGCTGTACACGGCAATGCGTTCAATATTTGCGCCCTGCGTTGCCATAATCTCACCTGCTTCTCTGGGGAGGCCAGGAATGGTGGTCGTGGCACGTTGGCTTGAGTTAGGTTACATTTGGATGTGTAAGGTTCTGCTATGTTTGTTTGAGCTGTTTTTGACCGTTGTGCTGTACACTGCTATTCGGTGGCTTTCCCCGCTCCACTGTGCTCTAGTGTATTCTGCTTGACTATTGGGAGGCCAACAACATTGGTACCTGCAGTTCAGCCTGAGGCACGTTGCGTTCCGTTATGTTATGTTTGGCTTGGTTAGGACAGGATACATTGAGCTTTTGTACTGTACATCGCAATTGGTTGGATTTGTGCACTCTACTGCGATCTAATATTCCGTGCCTTGCTCTGGGAATTCCGGAAATCGTGGCCGCGGCCCGTTAGGTTGGAATATTTTACGTTTCTTTGGGTTAGGTTTGCTTGTGTTAGGTAAGGATATCTTCGACTTTCGAGCTTTGCACAGCGGTTCTATGGATTCCTGCGCTCTACAGTGATATACTATGCTCTGCCCGACTGTAGTGAGGACAGCAGTGGTGGTCAAGGCAGGGTTCTTTCAGTTATGTTCCGTCTGGTTGAGCTAAGATTTGTTAGGTTATGAAACTGTGGCTTTTTCTTTTGCGCTCTAGACTGCTATTCGGCGTATTTCTGCGCTGCACTGTGCTCTAATCTGTTCGGCTTTGCTATGGGAGCAGAGAAATTCTGGTCTAGGCACGTTAGTTTGGGCTAGGCTACGATAGGTAAAGCAATAACGTTTGCGCTATGCACTGCTACTCGGTTGATTTCTTTGCACTTCGTTGCTCTCGCATACTCTGCTCGTCTCTGTAGAGGAGAGCAAAAGTGGTCGTGGCTCGATAGGGTTTGCTATGCCGTGTTTGCTAATGTTACGATTGGGTAGGCTAGGATAGGGTAGCTTTGACTCTTATGATACACACCGCTATTCGGTGGACTTGTACGCTCTACTGTGATCCAGTATATTCTGCTTGGCTCTGGGGATATCACCAATACTGGTCTGGGCAGGTAAGGTTATGTAAGTGTGCGCTTGGTTACGCTACGTTTGGTCAGGTTTTGATAGGGTAGATATGAATTTTGTGCAATGCACGGCTTTACCGACGTTTTCTGCGCTCTACTGCGCTCTAGCTTATCCAACCTGGCTCTGGGAGTGGCAAAAATAGCTGTCTCTGCACGATAGGTTGTGTTGCGTTACGTTTGGTTATGCTACCGCTGGTTCGATTGGGAAAGGATAGCTTTGACTTTAGTGCTATAGTCTGCTATTAGGTTGATAACTGCTTCCAACAGTGCTTTAATAACTTCATGGTCTCGGCACGTTACGTTGAGTCACGTTACATTCGGTTAGGTTGGGTTAAGCTATGTTTGGTCATGGCACGTTTACCTTTTGTGCTTTACGCTGCTATCTGTTGGATTTCTGCGATATACTGCGCTCTAGTATGACCTGCTTGGCCCTGAGGAGGGCAGCAATAGCGGTCGTAGCACGATACGCTTTTCTCGCTTCCGTTTGGCTAGGTTAGGTTAGATTACGTTTGGTTAGGATGACTTTGGCTTCTGTGCTGTACAGTGCTATTTGACGAATTTCTGCCCTCTACTGTGCTCTAGTATATTCTGCTTGGCTCAGGAGAGGCCAGCCGCAGTCGTCTCGGCACATTAGGTTCAGCTATGTTGCGATCGGTTATATTAAGTTTGGATGGGTTAGGATGGATAGCTTTGACTTTTGTGCTGCAGACTGCTATTCGGTGGATTTCTGCTCTCTACATTGCTCTACTATACTCAGTGCGACTCCTGGGATGTGAGCAATAGTGCCCGTGGCACATTAGGTTCAGTTACGTTACGTTTGTTTGGGCTTGGTTTGGTAATGCTTGATTGGTGTAGCTTTGACTTTCTCGCTGTACACAGATATTCCTTGGATTCCTTCCATCCGCTGTGCTCTACTCTAATCTGTTAGATCTTGGGGAGGCCAGCAAGAGTGGTCGCGGCTCGGTACGTTCTGTTTGGCTACGTAAGGATAGGTTTAGGTATCTGCGACTTTTCTGCCGTACACTGCGATTAAATGGACTCTTGCGCCCTACACTCCTCTAGTGTGCTCTGCCTGGCTCTGGGCAGGCCAGCAATAGTGGTGGCGGCTCGTCAGGTTGAGTTTGGTTACATTTGGTATTGTTATGATGGGTCAGATTACGAGAGGGGACCTTTAACTTTTGACACGTACGCGGCTATTCGTTGCATTTCTGCTCTCTACTGTGCTCTAATTTACTTTGCTTTGCTCTGGGGGATGCCAGCAACGGTGGTTTCCACGCGTTAGTTTGAGGCAGATAACGCTTGGTTATGTTACGCTTGGTCAAGCTAGGCGAGGATAGCTTAGACTTTCGTGCTATACACTGCTCTTCGGTGGATTTCTGCGCCCTACTTTGCTCTAGCATTTTCTGCTTGACAAATGGGAGGCTGGCAGTGTTGGCCCCGGTACGTTTGTCTCAGTTATGTTGCGCTCGGTTTGGCTACGATAGGGTAGCATAGGCTCTTGTGCTATACACTGCTATTTGGTGGATTCATGCGCTCTACATCTCTCTTCTATACTCTGCTCGACGCTCGGGTGTTCTCGGCACGCAAGTTTGAGTTAGACAAAGTTTGGTTGGGTCATGGTAGCCTGTGTTGGGTCTGGATAGCTTTGTCTTACGTGTTTTGCACTGTTGTTGGGTGGATTATTGAGATCTACTGTGGTGTAGTATGCCGTACTTGGCTCTGGTGAGGGCAGCAGTAGTGATCTCGGAACATTAGGATGCGTTAGGTTACGTTTGGCCTGGTAAGGATTATATAGTTTTGACTTTCGTGGTTTACACCGCATACCGCTGATTTTTGCGCTCTGCGGTGCTCCAGTATGTTCACGATAGGCTGTGTTAGGTTTCGTTTGCTTATGTTAGGTTACTTTACGTTTGGTAAGTATGGCTTATACTTTTGTGCTATGCACTGCTATTCGGTGGACTTCTGCGCTCCTCCGTTATCGAATGTTTTGTGCTGTGTTCTGGAGAGACTAGCAATAGCGGTCTCGGCACGATAGGCAGAGCTATGCTACTTTCGGTTATATTACGTTTGGTTGCGTTAGGATACGGTAGCTTCGACTATTGTGCTATGCACTGCCATTCTATTTATTTATGCGCTCTATTCTCCTCTAATATGTTCTGCTTGGCTCTGGGGAGGGCAGTAACAGTGGTCTTGGCACGTGAGGATGAGCTAAGCTACGCTTGGCTGCGTTAGGCTTGTTCAGGTTAGGATAGGATAGCTTTGACCTTTGCGCTATACACTGCTATTCGGAGGATTTCTGCGCTCCAGACTGCTCTACTAAACTCCGCCCGACTCTTGGCATGCCAGCAATAGTGGTCGCGGCATGTTAGGTTGAGTTGTGTTACGATTTAAACTCCGCCCGACTCTTGGCATGCCAGCAATAGTGGTCGCGGCACGTTAGGTTGAGTTGTGTTACGATTGGTTGGGTTAGGTTTGGTTATGTTTGGTTCTGATAGCTCTGACTTTCACGTTATACACTGTTATGCGGTGGATACCTGCCCTCTAATGTGCTCTACTCTAATCTGCTTGGGCCTGTGGAGGCCAGCAACAGTGGTCGCGCCACGCTAGGCTGAGTTCCATTACGTTCTGTCAGGTTATGTTATGCTTGGTTGGGTTGGTTTAGTATTGACTTTCGTGCTACACACTGCTATTCTCTGGACTTCTACGGTCTACTGTGCGCTGTAACCCTCTGCTTGCCTCCGGGGTCGCCAGGAATGGTGGACGCAGTGCGTTTGGTTTTGTTATGCTGCGTATGGCTGTGTAAGATGCGGTCGGGTTAGGATAGGGTTGCTTTGACTTTTGCGCTGTACACAGCTACTCGGTGGATTCCTGCGCTCTACTGTGCTCTAATATGTTCTGCTTGCCTATGTGGAGTCCAGAAGTATTGGTCGCGGCACGTTTGTATCAAATGTGCTACGCTTGGTTTGCTTGCGCTACTATACGTTCGGTTAGGATGGCTTTGACTTTTGTGCCATAAACTGCTATGCGGTTGATATCTACGCTCCGCTGAGCTCCGGTACATGCTGTTTGGATATGTAGAGGCCAGCTGTAGTGTTGTCGGCACGTTAGGCTGGTGTACGTTGTGTATGATTATGTTACATTTGGTTATGTTAGGAGAGGATAGCTTTGACTTCTTTGTTATACACGGCTTTTCGGTGGATTTCTGCTCCCTATATTGCTCTACAATAATCTGCTTTTCGATGGGGAGGCAAGTAACTGCGGTCTCGGCGCAATAGGTTTATTTAGGGTACGTTTGGCTACGTTACGCTTATTTGGGTTAGGCTTGGATTGATTTGACTCTCGCGGTATACACTGCAATTTGGTGGATTCCTGCGACATACCGTGCTCTACTATGCTCCGCTTGGCCATGGGGAGCCCAGCAATATATATCGCGGCAAGTTGTGTTCTGTTAGGCTATGTGTGGCTTTGTTCTGTTGGCTTGCTTTAGGCTCGGGTAGCTTAGATTATTCTGATATACACTGCGATTCCACGGATTTCCGCGTTCTACCCTCCACTAACATGTTCTGTTTGGCTGTGCGGATGCCAGGAACCATGGTCGCCGTACGTCAGTTTGTGTGAAGCTACTCTCAGTTAGGTAAGGTTAGGACAGGCTAGGCTATGTTATCTTCCACTTTTGTGGTACACACAGCAATACGGCGGATCACTGCGGTCTACCGAGCTCCGGTAAATTCTACTTGGCTCTGTGAATCCAAGCATTAGTTCTCTCGGCACGTTAGATTGAGGAAAGCTACGATCTACTATGTTACGTATGGATATGTTTGGAAATGGTAGCTTCTACTATACTGCTAAGCACTGCGATTCTATTGTTATCCGCGCTCTACTCCACTCTAATATGCTCTACCTGGCTCTGCTGAGGGCAGCAAGAGCGGTCTCGGCACGTTAGGCTGTGTTATGTTATGTATGGATAGGTTAGGTTACGATTTGTTAGGTTATGACAGCTTAGTATTTAGTACTACTCACTGCTATTCTATGGACTTCTGCGCACTTCAATGAGCTACCACCAACTGCTTGTCTCTGTGGAATCCAGGAGAAATGCTCTCGGCACGCTAGGTTGATTTACGTTACGTTTGGTTGTGCTAGTCTAGGCTAGGTTTGGTTGAAAGAGCTACGACCTGCGTGCTATACAAGGCTGTCCGGCCGATTTCGCCGACCTACATTGCTCAAATATGCTTTGCTTGGGTCTGGGGAGGCCAGCAATCGCAGTCTCGTCACGATACGTTCAGTTAGGGTATGATAGCTTTGACTTTAGTGCTATACACTGCTATTCGATGGGTCTCTGCCCTCCACGCCGCTCTAATATGCTCTGATTGGCTCTGCGGACGCCAGCAATACTGGTTTCGGCTCGTCAGGTTGAGGTATGCTACGTTCGATTTGGTTATGTTAGTTCTGGCTAGGTTTGGGTAGCTTTGGTGTTTGCGCTGTACAGTGCTATTCGGCAGATTTCTGCGCTCTACTGTGCTCTAGTATACTCGGCTTGGCTATGGGGAGGCCAGCAATAGTGCTGTCGGCACGATAGGCTGAGTTATGTTGCGTTTGGTTATGTTACGTTTGGTCAGGTTAGGAGAGGATAGCTTTGATTCTTGAGCTATACACTGCTGTTCGGTTGATTTTTGCGCAATACAGCTATATAATATGCTCTGCTTTGCTCTGCCGATGCCGGTAATGGTGGTCTCCGCGCGTTGGGTTAAGTTAGATTACGTTCGCTTGCGATAGGTTATGCTGGGTTAGGCTGAGATAGCTATGACTTTTGTGCTACGCACTGCAATTCTATCGACCCCTGCGCCTTATTATGCCCTGTCACAATCTGCTAGTCTCCGGGTCGCCAGGAATAGCGGTCGCGGCAAGTTAGGTGGTGCTATGTTACGTATGGTTTGGTAAGGTTTGGCTAGGTCAGGATGGGATAGCTTTGACTTTTGCCTGTGCACTATAGTGAGGTGGAGTTCTGCGCTCTACTGCGCCCTAATATGCGCTGCATGGCTTTGGGGAGGACAGGAATAGTAGTTGCGGCACGATAACTTTAGTTAGGTTACGTTCGTCTATGTTACGATTCGCTAAGTTATGAAAGGGTAGCTTTAATTTATGCGCTATGCACTGCTATTCGTTGGATTTCTAAGATCTACTGTCCTCTAATATGTTCTGCTTGCATCTGTGGAGGCCAGCAATATCATTCGTGGCATGCTTGGTTGAGATACGTTATGTTTTGCTTGGCAAGGTTAGGATAGTTTTGGTTAGGATAGCTTTGACTTTTGCCCTATGCACTGCTTTTCGATCGATATCAGCCCTCTGCATTGCTCTACAAGCATCTGGTTGTCTCTGTGGAGGTCAGGAATAGCGGTCGTGGGAGTTTCGATTGGGTTATGTTACTTTCCGTTAGGATAGGTTTGGCTAAGTTTGGTTTGGATGGCTTTGACTTTTGTGCTATACACTGCTATCCGTTGGATTTCAGCGCTCTACCGTGCTTTATCATATTCTGCTTGGCTACGTAGGTGCAAGCAGTATTGTTGTCGGCACGTATGGCTGAGTTAGGTTTCGTCTGAATATTTTACGTTAGGTTAGGTGGGGATAGGATAGCATTGACTTTTATGCTATAAACTTCTGCGCGTCTGATTCCAGCGATCTACATTGCTCAAATATGCTCTGCTTTGCTCTGGGAAGCCAGCAATCGCAGTCTCATCACGATACGTTCATTTAGGGTACGTTTGGCTATGTTACGCTTGGTTAAGTTAGGATAGGGGTATCTTTGACTGTTGTGCTATACACCGTTATTCGGCGAATTCCTGCGCTCTACGTTGCTCTATTATACTCTGCTCGACTCTCGTGATGCGAGCAATCGGGGCCGTGGCACGTCAGGTTGTGTCACGTTACGTTTGGTTAGGTTATGTTAGGTTAGGAATGGTTAAGGCAGCTTCGACTTTCGTGCTATACACAGCTATTCGGTGTATCCCTGCCCTCCACTCTGCTCTATCATAATAGGCTGGACCCTGGGGGGCAGCAATATTGGTCGCGGAAGGTTATGTTGAGCTTGGCTGCAACAGGTTAGGCTATGTTAGTTCGTGCTAGGTATTGATACCTTTCAATTTGCTGCTGTACACTGCGATCCGATGGACTTCTGCACAATAGCCTCCTCTAACAAGTTCTGCTTGCATCTGTGGTGGACAGCAATAGTGGCCGCGGCGTGTTAGAATTAGTTAGATTGCGTTTGGAAAGGTAAGGTTAGGCTAGGTTTGCATAGAAAAGCTTTTACTTTTGTGCTATGCACTGCAATTCGTTGGATTTCTGCGCTCAACTATCCCCTAGTGTATGCTGCTTGTCTCTAGGGAGGGCAGCAATAATTGTCTCGGCACGTAAGCTTGAGTTAGATTACGTTTTATTTTCTAACGTTTGGTTAGGTTAGGGTAGGATTGGATTGACTTTTATGCTATACACTGTCGCTAGTTTGATTTCAGCGAATTGCTTTGCTCAAGTACGCTCTGCTTGGCCCAGGGGTGGCCAGCAATCGCTGTCTCGTCACGATATGTTCAGATAGGTTACGTTTGGTTATGTTACGTTTGGCTAGGTTAGGCGCGGGTAGCTCTGACTTTTGTGCTGTATACTGATTTGCGATGGATTTCTGAGCTCTACTCTGGTCTAATATGCCCTGCTTGTGCTGGGGAGGCCAGCTATAGTGGCCTCGGCGCGTAAGGTTCATTTAGGCTACGCTTGATTGTGTTAGGCTAGCTCAGGTTTGTTTAGGATGTCTCTCACTTTTTGATATACGCTGCTATTCGGTCGATTCCTGCGTTCTACGTTGCTCTGCTATACCCATATTTGCTCTCGTAAGGCGAGCAATGGCTTTTGTGGATCGCCATGTAGGGTTACGTTACGTCTGCTTATGTCACGAATGGTTATGTTAGGATAGGATAGCATTGACTTCTGTGCTATACACCTCTATTCGGAGGATTTCTACGCTCTACATTGCTCTACTGCTCTGTGCTCGTCAATCGGGATGCCAGCAATGGTGCTCTCGGCACATTTTGTTGAGTTACGCTTGGTTCGATTAGGTTATGTTAGATTGGGTAAGGTCTGGATTGCGCTGACTTTCATGGTGTACGCTGATATTCTGTGGGTTCCTGCGCTCTATTGTGCTCTAGTATATTCTGCTTTTGTCTGTGGTGGTCAGCGACCGTGGTCAAGGCACGTTGGTTTGTGCTATGTTACCTTTAGAATCATTTTGTTCTGTTATGTTAGGCTAGGATAAGGAGGACGCTCTGCTGTCTGTATTATATTACGCTTTGCAGTGGGGAGTCCAGCAATAATGGTTGCGCAACGTCATGTTCTGTTGGGTTATGTTCGGTTAGGTTGTGTTAGTCCGGGATATGTTTGGATAGCCCTGACTAACGCGGTGTGGACAGCTTTCGGCGGATTCCTGCGCTGCACTGTGTTCCAGTATCTTCTGCTTGTCACTGGGGAGAACAGCAATAGCGGTCCCGTCACGTTAAGTTGAGTTAGGCTAAGTTCGGTTATGTTATGTTAGTTTGGGTTAGGTCTGAATATTTTTGACTTTCGTGGTGTACACTGCCATTAGATGGACTTCGTCGCTCTTCTGTGCTGCAGTGTACTCCGCTTGGCACTGAGGAGGTCAGCAACAGTGGTCTAGGCGTGAAATGTTGAGTTATGCTTCGTTAGGTTATGTTAGGTTTGGTCAGGTTAGGCTAGCATGACTTCGACTTATGTGCTATAAGCTGCTCTTCTGTGGATTCCTGCGCACTACGGTGATCTAATATGCTCTGCTTTGCTCTGGGGATGCCAGAAATAGTCGGCTAGGCACGTTAGGTTGAATAATGTTGCGGTAGGTTTTGTTACGTTTGGTTACGTTAGGACAGGGTAGGTTTGACATTCTTGATATACGCTGGTATTCGACGGATTTCTGCGCTCAACGGTGATCTACTAGCCCATGTTTTGATCTGGGTATGCTTGAAACAGTGGCCGCGGCGCGTTAGGTTGGTTTACGTTACGTTCGGTTAGGTTAGGTTTGTTTTGGTTTGGTTAGGATATCTTTGACTTTCGTTCTATACACTGCCATTCTATGGACGTCTGCTCTCTACTCTCCTCTAATATATACTGCTTGGTGGTGGCGAGGCCAGCCATTGCGGGCTACGCACGTTTGGTTGGGATTGGTTACATTCGAAAATGTTAGGTTGGGACGGGTCAGGCTAGGATATCTCCTTCTTTTTGCTATACACAGCTGTTCGTGCGATTTCAGCGTTCTACATAGCTCTGCTATACACTGCTTAGCTCTCGTGAGGCCGGCAATAGTTTTCGTGGCACATCAGGTTGGGTTATGTTACGTCTGCTTATGATACGATTGGTTAGGTTAGGCTGTGGTAACTATGGTAGCTATGGTATGGCTGTCTTTCGTGCTACACACCTATATTCGGTGTATTTCTGCGTTCTTTAATGCTCTACTATATACTGCTCGTCTTTGCGGAGACCAGGAATGGCGGTCGTGGCACGGTAGGTTGTGTTAGGTTACGTTTGGTCTGATTTGGTTAGGTTGCATGTGGTTGGGATGGACTTGACTTTGTTTTGTGCACTGCTATTCGGTGGATTTCTGCGCTCTACTTTGCTGTACTGTACTCGGCTCGGCTCTGGGGAGACCAGCAATAGCGGTCGCGGCACGAAGTGTTCAGTTAGCGTATGTTTGACTTCGCAGAGGTCCACAGATTAACAGCGTATAGCACAAAAGTCAAAGCAACCCTATCCCAACCTAACCTAACGTAACATAGTGAAACGTAACCGAACTAAGACTAGCGTGCCTAGGACTCTACTGCTGGCCTCCCCAGACACAAGCAGGATATAATAGGGAATGGTAGAGCACAGAAACCCGCCGCATTGCTGTGCATAACAAGAGAGTCAAGGAAAACCAATCCCTACATGAACTAACCTGAACCAACCAAACGTAGCGTAGCTCAACGTAACGAACCGCTACCACTATTCTTTAACGCCCCAGGGCAAAGCAGAATACAGCGATCCACCGAATAGCAGTTTATGGCACGATAGTCAAAGCTACCCCAACCAAACCTAACCTAACCTGGCCCATCCATACGTAATGCAACCATAACTAACATGCCACGACCATTATTACACGCCTTCCCAGAGTCGAACCGAGTATAGTACAGCAATGTAGAGCGCGGAGGTCCACCTCATAGCTTTGTTTAGCGCAGAATTCGAGGATACCTTGACCTAACCTGGCCTAACCTAAGCTAACCATACGTAGCATAGCTCAACATGTCGTGCAGTGTACACTGATCTAGCATCCCCAGAGCCAAGCAGAATATATAAGAGCTTAGTAGATCGCAGAAATCCTCCGAAAAGCAGTGTATAGCACGAGAGACGGAGCTAAACTCTCCGAAATTAACCTAACCTAATCAAGCCATACGTAGCATAACTCAGATAACGTGACGCGAACACTGCTGCTGGCATCCCCAGATCCACACAGAATATGGTAGGACACAGTAGATCACAGGAATCGTCCGGATATCTGTGTATGGCTCGAAAGTCAGAGTTATCCCAATAAAACTAAACCTAACCTAACCTAACCGAGCGTAGCATAACACAAACTCTCGTGCCATGCCCACTAATAATCGCTACCCCAGAGTCGAGCAGGGTATGGTAGAGCAACGTAGCGTGCAGGTATCCACCCAGTAGCAGTGTATAGCATAAAAGTCAAAGAAACCCTGTCCAGACGTTCCTAACCGAAACCAACGAAACGAAACATAGCACAAACTAGCGTGAGGAGACCACAATTACTGGCCACTCTGGAGGCAAGCAGAACATATTAGAGCAAAATAGAGGGCAGAAATCCACCGAATAGCATTGTGCAGTACAAAAGCGAAAGTAGCCTATCTTAACCCAGACAAACGTAACCTGACCAAGCGTAAGCTAACTCATCCTAACCTACCGTGACCGCCATTGCGCGAATTGCCTGAGTTGAGCAGAATATAGTCGAGCAATGAAAGGCGCAGGAATCCACCGAATGGCAGTGTACAGCACAAAGGTGGAAGATATTCTAACCTCACCAGACCTAACCGAACCTAACCAAACGTAGCATATCTCACCACAACATTCCGCGACCGCTGCTTCTGGCATCCTCGGAGCCAAGCAGGATGGGGTAGAGCACTGTAGATCACAGATGTCCACAGAAGAGCTGTGTACACTACGAAAGTAAAAGCCACGCTTACCAAACTTTGTCACCATATCTTAACCTAACGTAACCTAACTCAAGCTAACGTGCCACGGCCACTATTTCACGCCTTCCCAGAGCCGAGCAGAGTGTGGCAGAGCAATGTAGAGCCAAGAAATCCTCCGAGTAGCAATGTATGGCTCAGAAGACGGATATATCCCGACTAAGCATGGTCTAACCTAACCTAACAATACGTGGCGTATATCAACCTAACCAGCCGAGACAAATATTGCTGGCCTCCCTAGAGCAGAGCAGAACATATTAGAGCACAGCGGAAGGCAGAAATCCACCGTATTGCATTGCATAGTACATAAGACGAAGGCACCCTCACCGAACCCGACTTAAACTAACCAAACCTAGCGTAGCATGACACAAAATAACGTGCTACCGGCCTCCGCTGATCTGAGCTGGATACATTAGAGCACAGTAGAACACAGAAATCCACCGAAAAGCAGTGTATGGCACGAAAGCCGAAGCTATCATAGGCAAACTTTACCTAACCTAACCTGTCCAAACTTAACTTGACACAACCTAACGTGCCACGACCACTACTGCCGTCCTCCACAGAGTCGAGTAGAGTATAGTAGGGCAATGTAGGGCGCAAAAATCCACCGAATTGAAGAATATAGCACAAAAGCCAAAGAAGCTCTTATCGAACCACCCTAACCTAGCCTAACGAAACGTTACTTAACCCAACCTATCGTCCCGAGACTGCCATTGCTGGCCACCCCAGACCCATGCAGAAAATGTTAGAAGACAGTAGCGCGCACAAATTCGCGGAGAGCAGCGTACGGCACAAAGGTCGAAGACATTCAAACCAAACCTGATCTCACCTAACCTAACGGAAAGTAGCATGACCCAAAATAATGTGCCGCGACCACTGCTGCTGGCGTCCCGGAAGCGAAGCACAATATATTAGACCTCAGTAGATTTCTGGAATTCAACACAGAATAGCGTAAAATACGGAAGTCAAAGCTATCCAAACCCAAATTAACATAACTAAATCAAACGGAACGTAACATAACTCAAACTAACGTGACACGAAAACGACTGCACTCCTCACCTAGTCGATCGGGGCATAGCAGAGCAATGTAGAGCGCGGAAATGTACCGAAAAGCAGTGTATAGCACAGAAGTCAATGAAATCTTAACCAAACCTTTCAAACCTAACGCAACGATACGTAACATAACTCACCATGACGCGCCGAGACCACTAATACTGGCCAACGCAGATTCAGGCAGAGCACATTAGAGCGCAGTAGAGTGCAGAATTCCGCGGATGGCTGTGTATAGCCCAAAAGTCTAAGCTATCCTATGCTGACCTCACCAAACGTAACACCTGCAAACGTAGAATATCTCATCCCAACGAGCCGAGGCCACGATTGTTCGCCTCCTCAGATCCAAGCAGAATAAATTACAGCACAGCAGGGAGCAGAAATCTACCGCATTGTAGTGCATAGCACAATGGTCAAGCATACTCTGACCTACCGTAGCCATACCAAACCTATCCAGTCATAGCGTTACTAAATATGACGTGACGAGACCAATACTGCTGGCCTCCCTAGATCCAAGCAGACCATATTAGAAGACATAAAACGCTAGAATCCACCGCATTGCAGTGTATAGCACAAAGATCAAACATACTCTGAACCAGCCTGACCATACCTGACCTATCCAAACATTGGGTAACTAAACGTGACGTGACTACACGAATATTGCTGGCCTCCGTAAAGCTATGCAGACCATATTTGTGCACATCGGGGCACAGGGATCCACCGAATAGCAGTGTAAAACACAAAAGTCAAAGTACCCTATCCTAACATAGCCAAACGCAACATAGGCAAACGTAACTTAACGCAACCTATCGAGACAATTATCGCTCTAGTCTACAGATACAAGCAGCGTGTACTAGTGCGCAGTAGTGCGCATATATCCAGCGCCTTGCAGTGAATAGCACAAAACTCGAAGATACCGTAACATAACGCGACCTAGCCTAACCTTACCGAACGTATCGTAACCAACCATAGCGTGAAGCGACCACTGCTGCTGGACTCCCCAGAGCCAAGCAGAATACAGAAGAGCACTGTAGATCACAGGAAACTGCCGAAAATTGCGTATAGTACGAAAGCCAAAGCCATCCTAACCAAACGTAGCATAACGCAAGCTAATGAACCTGGTCCGACTCAACGTAACGTGCCGCTACCACTATTGCTGGCCTGCCCAGGGCCAAGCGTAATATATTAGAGCACGGTAGATCACAGAAATACACCCAACAGGAGCGCATAGCACGAAATTAAAAGCTATTCCGACCAAACTTAACCGAACCTGACCCAACCAAACGTAACCTCACTAAACCTGACGTGCCAGGGTCGAACATAATATAGTAGTGCAATATAGAGCGCAGAAATCCATCGTATAGCAGTATACACTACAAAAGTCAGAGAAATCCTAACCGAGCCTTCCTAACCTAACCTAACGGAACGTAACCTTACTCAACCTAACGTGCGAGGCCACTATTTCTTCCCACCCTAGAGCCAAGCACAACATACTATAGCACATTAGAGAGCGGAAACCCAGCGGATAGTGGCGTGTAGCATAAAAGACGAAGTAGAATGTCCTAACATAGCCGAACGTAATACAAACGGACGTAGCTCAACCTAACATGACGAGACCACTATTGCTGGCAACCACAAAGACAAGCAGAACCCTCTAGAACACAGTAGTGCGCAGAAACCCACCGCATTGCGTATAGCTGTGTAGATCCCAAGAGCCAAAGATATCCTAACCTAACCTGACCGAGCGTAACCTAACCTAACGTAGCCTAACTCAACGTAACGTGCAGCGACCGCTATTGATGGCCTCCGTAGAGCAACGCAGGGCATATTAGAGCACATTAGAGCGCAGCAATCTACCGAATAACAGTGTATTGCTCAATGGTCGAAGTAGTCTGTCCTAAACTAGCCAAACGTAACGCATACAAACGGAGCATAACCCAGCCTAACATGACGAGACCACAATTGCTGGTATCCACACAGACAAGCAGAATGTACCAAAGCACAGTAGAGCGCAGGAATCCACCGTACTGCAGTGAACAGCACAAAATCCGCGACACACTAGCATAACCTGGCGTAACCAAACAAAACCAGACGTAGCTTAGCACAGTATAACATCCTGCAACCACTACTGCTGCCATCCACAGAGCCAAGCAGAATATAGTAAAGCACGGTAGAGCACAGAAGTCCGCCGAATAACAGTGTATAACAAGCAAGTCAGCGCTA